>NW_019398430.1:0-72715 GCF_000591075.1 Eurytemora carolleeae
GTCTAGCTCCTGGTCCAATCCTTGCAATCCCTGGATCACTTCTCTATTGAGCTCCTCTAGCTCTTCAATGACGTTCTGCATCATCTTGGGCAGATCTTCATCATCAGGATCCTCATCTCCATCTTCTACAACCTCCTCAGCTACATCTTCATCCTCTGAAGCCGGAACAGTGACAATTGGAGTGTTTCCACTTATGAGAGGAGCAAGGTCTGCTGGATCAACCTCTTCTCCATCTAGTTCCTCGATATAGGCAGGGTTCCGCACTATGACTGAAACTCGGTTCATCTTCTTCTTCTTCTTCTCTCTCGTTCAGAAAGGTTCTCTCTGTAAGCTATCTGTGCACGGTATGTAGCACAGGTCCCTGGACGGCTATGTGCAGTGCGACTTATGTCTACGCTGCAGCGGTCCGGGATGTACTGACTCATCTGGCTTCCTGTTGGATTCAAGGGACTGTTCACTCATGTATCAAACAATCTGGAATACAACATAAACCACCAGGTTGCAAAGATATAGATAAAGATTAGAAAATTGGAGTTTGTGGCACAGACTCAATTGCTTTGAGAAAATTGACATATTTAAAATTGAATTTTTTACAAGTTTTTGTATACTAAGCAGTTTTTTGTGAATCGTGTTTACTTAACTCAAAAATCTGCAAATGACAGCATTCACCTAGAATAAACTCTGTGGATAAGGTTTAGACGTAAACGTGAAGATCTTTGGATAAGCCTAAGAGCTAACACAAAAGTGTCGCCCTCTGATATAAATATTTGATAATTATATCAAAGGAATCTATAACACAGTATTAAAAGTATACACCAGGACTTTAAAATGTTCCCACTTTCAAGTGTTTCCAGCCCTTTGCCTTGGGTTTAGCCGTACCAAGCGACTGTATTTTTTCATAGCTCTGGATAAGAAGATTCCAAGGTCATAACGCTTTAGTTTCCTACAGTATTTAAAAAAATCGGTAAACTTTCCATGATTTTCTTGTTGGGACTATTTCAATGTCAAATCTTGTTTTTATTTATCAATAATGGGAAGATTTTTTCTCACATTAAAAATTTAAAAAGAATTTTTTAGATTTGAACAGTTTTATCAATTTTTATCCAGATTTTACTTTTCGCATGATAAAGAAACTAAATATTTTCTAATTCTTGTCTATTAATTCATATTTTACAATGACGGGGGGGAGCTGAATATATTGAATATAAGATTCTACATTATGCGGGATCATGTTGTAATGTTATGGAAAGATTTGGAATAAATGAAATTTTGCCACTTTGTTAATTAATTCATAATTCAGCAGATTTTTTCCCTCTTTTTTCCAGATAATTATTTACTTTGAAAATGCAACTCGTAAAATGTTCATTGAAGTGCTCTTACATTTAATGAAAAATTCGCTGAAAATAAACGTGATTCGTTACAATTCAATCAACCGTTGAACACACATGTTTGTAAAAATTCCGCTTAATTTTACTTTTCTGTAAAATATAACTTTTTTTTCTTTCTTTCATATTTGTCCAAAATCTTTAATTGTCTCTTACAGGAATTGAGTCTTTGCTAATAAATCTGATTTTCTAATTTCTTTATCTTTGAAACCTGATGTCTTCGACCTTAGATATTTCAAACTATGAAGATATAAGAATAATAGAGTTTGAGACAAAGATTCAATTCCTTTGTCTAAAAATTCTAATTCTCTGTTTTCTGATGCATAAAATCTTAATTTGATCCGTTTATTTGTACATCATATATACTCGTCATACAAAAAGGTTAATGATTGCGTTTTACTTCTCGGGGTCAATCTGTTAAAAACATTCTAATGTATATAAGAAAATACAGAAATAAAAAAAAATCCTGATTTTTAATAAATTTAAAGGCGCAAACAGGTAAAAAGAGTAATTTTAAGATGCCAGACAAATAAAAGGATCAATTTAAGATTTTAAGCACACAATCTAGAGAACAGAGAATTAGAATTTATAGACAAAGGAATTGAATCTTTGTCGCAAACTCAAACTCTATAATTCTTATATCTTTCTTCTTATTCTGAATTGTGTATCAAAACTTAAAACAAAGTATCGTTTTGAAATGTTTGGATTTGGGGATATTTTTGTTATGAAAATATTATATTAGTTATTTATCGAATCTCTTAAATCAAAATCTACACAAATGTTAAGATATTTTTGTTATGAAAATATAATATTAGTTATTTATCGAATCTCTTAAATCAAAATCTACACAAATGTTAAGATATTTTTGTTATGAAAATATAATATTAGTTATTTATCGAATCTCTTAAATCAAAATCTACACAAATGTTAAGATATTTTTGTTATGAAAATATAATATTAGTTATTTATCGAATCTCTTAAATCAAAATCTACACAAATGTTAAGATATTTTTGTTATGAAAATATAATATTAGTTATTTATCGAATCTCTTAAATCAAAATCTACACAAATGTTAAGATATTTTTGTTATGAAAATATAATATTAGTTATTTATCGAATCTCTTAAATCAAAATCTACACAAATGTTAAGACCCAAAAAGGAAAGTCTGTAGTTTCGTTTGACTGGTCCTCTAAACAAAACAAAAAAAGTTAGTACGGAATATAAAACTCTTCTTGTTCAATGAACCGTATGGACGTATACGTATATAGCTAATACGGCACTAAATTCATATTTTCATATTCAGCTGAAGTACTCTGGTAATGTGAACACGAAATGAGCTATTTAGTCTAATTTATCTAGGATTTTTTTAAAAATCCTTAATTAGCCCTTTACGCAAAAATATATTCTGAATTGTCTGTGTAAACCCTGTAAAAGTATTGGAGGATGCGATATATAAATGTTGTATCCTTGAGGACGGATTATCTGATAACTAGAAGTTTAAGTGTGAACTCTGGGATTTAAAAGATAGTGTTCTAGATTCTTTATTGCCCATTCTACACAGGAGGATATTAACTAACTACAGTTAAAGGTTTAGAACTAACTTTATACAGTTATACGACTGTTTCTAGGAGTCCTTTATCATATTGTCTAGCCCACTAAACTTTGTCTTTATCTTCTATATACTTAATGCTTGTCTGTCTGTTTGTTTATATCCAAGAAACGTCAAAAAGGCTGAACGAGGGGAGGAAGGTCAACCACAACAATTTCGAGTCCGATCGAGCCGTGATACCTTTAATCCTGATTGTTAAATCTCTTTATTCATTGTGGACACTTTTGATTTTCTTTTTAATCCTCTCTTTTGGATTTATATCCTTTTAATCGTGCACAGAATTTTGCAATTTTCTTAGCTTCTGATTGGCTTTTTGGTTTCTACAAGCAACACTCTGATTGGTTCAATTTAAGGTACTTTCCTCAATATAAGTGTAAGTTTAAATTAATCTTAATAATAATAAAAAATATAGATAATATAAGATATCCAGAATTCTAACGTTTCAGCTCAGAATTCATATGTTTGAAATATTTAAGTATTAGAATTATGAAATTAAAGTTTGAGGAAAGTAATCAGTTCCTTGAATATTATTTATGGAATCTATTTATCTAGAATGTAAGGTCATTGTTTCATGAATCTGGTAGGAGTTGAGATCTGAGCTCCCTAGGGATGAATGGTACTGTCGGAGAACAAGATAAAGATAAAACTAGTCAAACCATGTAGTCATCATAAACATTTTATGCTCGTCTATATATATATATATATATATATATATATATATATATATATATATATATATATATATATATATATATATATATTTCTATTTTCAAATATGTCTTGTCCAAATAAACAGGGTATCCCACTATCATGATAGTTTAGAGTTAAATATCGTCTTTGATCTTTAATGCTTTTTTATAAAGGTTTTACATAATGTAGTGTGACTGAAATGTATATAAAACGTTGATTTTGAATGATTATTACACCAAAAGTGATTTTACTTATAAGTAATTGCAAAAGGATAAGCTTAGATCATTTCTGGGCCGAGCAATGTATATTTTTTGTGAAGCTGGAAGAGGGGCGGGGGTCATAAAATCTTTAAAATGTATGATAGCGTTTAATTGCTGATAACCTGGTTTATCTTTAAAAGGGGAGTGTACAATTTGTAGATTTTTAAAAAATAATTAATTTTCATTATCAATATTTCAGTAATATTAAAAGATATATAAATAATTTATAGAAAACAATTTCTTTCAACCTAAATCTCAAGACATATAAGAGTTCTATCTGATGTTCCTGTCTCGAGAAATTGATATAAAACTGTGTCAAAATTATACCAAATATATATATAAGATTTTGTATAAGATTCTTAGTAATAAACAGATCATATTCAACAAATACTCTGAAATCTGAAAACTACGATATCCCAGAGGAGCCTGAGAAACTCAAGTTTGCTCCTATTATTATTTGAATTTAATAATTTTTCATTTTTAATAGTTATAATTGATAACAATATTTATGTGTCCGGAACATGTTACCAGAACTCCAACCAATGGCAGTTTTAAGTTTTAAAAGAAAAATATCATGATTAACTAAGTCGAACGCTTTTTGTAGACCCAGAAAAATAGCAACTGCAAAATTGTTCTCATTAAGTGCTTCAGTTATGAATTTAAGGATATGCATAAGAGGATGTAAAATAGTAAGTTTAGATTGAAATCCAAATTGATATTATTTATATTTAATTTTAGAGTTAAAATAACCAAAAAAGGCTAAAACTAAAAAAGGATTTTTTTTCAAAATAAAAAGAAATTCAAAATTTCATCCTTTGCAGCAGGTAGAGCAGGAAGGATGGAGGTAGACCAAAAGTTAAAGATTAATAATAAATCCCAATTCTAAACCCCGTGACCCCCCCCCCATTCCTTTTATAACCAGTTATCTACCAAACCATGCTACTCCCCCCTGTTAAACAACATGTGTTGAAACATTTTTTAAGCAACTGCAAAAAAAATTCATTCTTTTGGCATTAACCATTTTATCATGAGTTTATGTTTTATCTAGAGAAAACATGAACTCTACAGTATAGAACCATTGAACGGAGTAAAACTTCCTCGGAGAACCGAACCCGCGTTCCTCCTCTTAACTCCGGGTTGGTTGGTTCTGCTTCTCCGGACTTCCCTCCCTTGGGACGTTTTACTCCGGAAAAGAGTTCAGGTATCCGAACCCCGCCACCAGTTCTTATCCAGACCTCGTTTAAACTGGAGATATACATCAAGAATTCAACATGCTCTCATTCTAGTCCTGAGTTAAGACCGGAGATTATCAACCAGTCCTGATCCACTGTGCCAAAGGAGTTGAAAGGAGTTGAAAGGAATGAGTTGAGAGAGAAAATATTCTGCGATGTTGTTCCGACGAGTCATGTTTCTATGGGAGATAATGTCAGGTGATCAAATAGTTGACTTTTTCAATTTTTATTTCTTATTTCATCTCAGACAGATTTTATCTTAGTCAGATTTCTTCTTGAACAGATTTCGTCTCAGACAGATTACATCTTGGACGGATTACATCTTAGACAGATTTTATCTTAGACAGATTTGATCTTAGACATATTTGATCTTAGACAGAATTGATCTTAGACAGATTTCATCTTAGACAGATTTCATCCGCAGACAGATGTCATCTTAGACAGATTTGATCTTAGACAGATTTGATTTTAGACAGATTCCATCTTAGACAGATATCATCTTAGACAGATTTGGACAGAAACATAAAAATCGAACAGATGCCAGATTCAGATAAAAATCATGGTATACAACACGTATGCAAATTAAGCAACAATATTGATGTGACGGGTTCAGCTCTAAGGTGTCTCAAGTCCTTTGTTATTCTTTTGATGATAACAAGTATAAAGCATTGGAAACATATTTTTAGAGTTTAAAGCGCTTGTTTCTAGCTTCAGTTAGGTTGAAAGAGTATTTAAAAAAATACTAATACATTTTTGTGTCATAATGTGCATATAATAACTTACATTCTAACTAATTACGGTGTATTTCTTTATACAGCAGATGAACATAGCAGTTTTATGTGTTTTAGATTCGATACAATATTCAAATTGATAAATTCATTATTCACTAACATTGAAAAATATTAGTTTGAAAATTAATTGTCCAAAAAAAGAATTTGCAAGTCTGATAATATAACGAACAATAAACAATGAAGAATGAAGAATGATCAATGAACAATTAATAAATAAAAATGAAAAATGAAGAGTGAAGAATTAGGAGTGAAGAATTAAGAATTAAGAATTAAGAATAAAGAATAAAAATTATGAATTAAGAATTAAGAATCAAGAATCCAAGAATCCAAAAATCCAAGAATCCAAGAATCCAAGAATCCAAGAATCCAAGAATCCAAAAATCCAAGAATCCAAGAATCCAAGAATCCAAGAATCCAAGAATCCAAAAATCCAAGAATCCAAAAATCCAAGAATACAAGAATCCAAGAATCCAAGAATCCAAGAATCCAAGAATCCAAGAATCCAAGAATCCAAGAATTCAAGAATCCAAGAATCCAAGAATCCAAGAATCCAAGAATCCAAGATTAAAGGACCAATTGTTTCACTCTAATCATGATATCTAAATTCTAATGTTTTATTGTGCATTGTACCAGTGTACAGGGTTGTCTCTATTTCTGACTAAAAACTGTTGCGTGTTCTGTCAGATTATTAATTTGAGACAGATTAATGAGTTAACTCAGTCCCAGACCCTAGTTTAGGATTCTATCAGGTTTAGAACAATTTACGAAGGGTAACAACAAGATCATGTACACTACATTAAAGTAATCTTTTTCATGTACATTAGATATTCTTTTTATCATAATCGATGTACATATTTTTATCATAATCAATGTACATTGAACAAAAAAGTACAAATATACAATGCGATATAAACAGTGGGACCCAAAACCAAATATACAATGCGATATATACAGTGGGACCCGAAACCAAATATACAATGCGATATATACAGTGGGACCCAAAACCAAATATACAATGCGATATATACAGTGGGACCAGAAACCAAACATACAATGCGAAATATACAGTAGGACCCGAAACCAAATGCGATATATACAGTGGGACCCGAAACCAAATATACAATGCGATATATACAGTGGGACCAGAAACCAAACATACAATGCGAAATATACAGTAGGACCCGAAACCAAATATACAATGCGATATACAGTGGGACCCGAAACCAAATATACATTGCGATATATACAGTGGGACCCGAAACCAAATATACAATGCGATATATACAACGTGGGACCCGAAACCAAATATACAATGCAATTTGTACAGTGGGACCCAAAACCAAATATACAATGCGATATATACAGTGGGACCCAAAAAACATTTGGAAATGAAGACGACTGTTAGACTTAATGTATGATTTTAAATAGTCCAATAACGACTCAGTCATTGAGCAATTTAACAGACTTAAATCACTTAAAAAGTTTGTAAAATTGTTCTTTATAAGTTTTAACAGAATTTAATACACATGATTGCTTGAATATCGTCTTCTTATTTCACAGTGTTATGGCCGGGGCTAACTGTAAATTTTATGATTTTATTTCTCATCATATCTCATAATCATGTACTTTATACATAATGCAAAATATTTATTACTTTATTGGCAATAGATGTGATTATGATTTGTCTGTTGTCTGTTGTCTATTGCCTGGTGTCTGTTGTCTATTGCCTGGTGTCTGTTGTCTATTGCCTGGTGTCTGTTCTCGTTGTCTGTTATCTTTTGTCTATTGACTGTTGTCTATTGCCTGGTGTCTGTTGTCGAAAGAAAATGAAAAAAACTGGTCATAGTTAAATATCGATTTAAGAATGATAAAAAAGGAAAAGAAACTATTAAGAAGAAAGAAAATGAAGAGATATATGAAAGAATGAGTGGGTAAAGGAAGAATAATGTCAAAATAAACAAAAATAAGAGTTGATTGGGTCCTCAGAAAATCCAATTTTTTGGCGCCAAATAATCGACAATTCCCTTTCCAAGAAATAATTGAATCAGAAAACTAGAAATAGGACGAGAGACCTGTCAATATCAACCTTATCTCAACCAAACAACACTTTTCAAACTATATAAATTCAAAATCAGTTTGGAAACTCAAATATTGATATAATTTGGACGGTTTCCTGTAATGAATAAATTGCATAAAAGATATGAGGGGCGGTAAGGGGGGGGAGAAGGAAGCTGAGGTGGTGGTTAGGAATAAATTTAGTTTTTTTTTAATTTCTGCATATTTTTATAAAGAAAACACTATATCTTCACATTTCTACTCCAAATAAATCAATATAATCAAAGCAAGTCCCGAAAAATGATTTATTGCCACAAATACGAATTTTCTAATCCCTTTATTATTGAAGCCCAATGTCGGAGACCTTAGATATTTCAAACTATTTATTATGTTAGATAAAATAATCTAAGTTTGAAATTTCTAAGGCTTACACCATCTGGTTGCAAAATATAGGAATTGGAAAATTTAAGTTTGTGACAGAGGCTCAATTCCTTTACAAAGAATAGGATTTAAAAGTCTAACCTAAAGATGGTCCAATAGTAAAAGATAATGCATTAGGACTGTACCCGAATAGTCAAATTGTCATTGGCTTCAGTATAGGTTTTGAAACACAAACCATCAACATTAAAACTCTAGAGTTATCAAATAAATAAATCAATTGTAGGTGCTAAAAATGGTCGGAAATTAACGATACGGTTTTAAACTTCTTAATTTGTTTATTCAGTTTAGGATAGGATGCTCTCCTGCTGAAATAAAGCTAAAATTGTAATTTTGTTATGTTATTTCTCATTTGTATGAAAAATACCAAATATTTTTTTAAAAAGAATTTCTAAAGGTCAAGTTTTCTTTTAGTTTAAAGCAGAATTCTAGGCTGGTAAAATGAGCTCTAAAAGGGGCCAAAAACTGCAAACCAAACATTGCATTCTGTTTTAAGATAAACTTTATCCACAAATATATTAAAGTTATGCATTAGCATTTCTAACGGAGAATTACGTTAAAACGTTTGGTGAGAGACTTGCGCAAAGATCCTAAAATTATTTTGAATTATAGAAAAGACGACCTTCTGTGTCTTTTTAACTAAACCAATTGAGGCGTCTGGTTTTGCCTCCTCATTATAATACCAAGCTCTTTGAATTTACCAACTTTATTTTGTCTCATTTTTTAAACTAATATTTGTCAAAGCTGTGAAATTAGTTTTTCCTATAAATACCATATTTTTATCAGCATTTACAGCAGAGTAATAAGTAAACCTTTTATCAGCATTTACAACAGAGTAATAAGTAAACCTTTTATCAGCATTTACAACAGAGTAATAAGTAAACCTTTTATCAGCATTTACAGCAGAGTAATAAGTAAACCTTTTATCAGCATTTACAGCAGAGTAATAAGTAAACCTTTTATCAGCATTTACAGCAGAGTAATAAGTAAACCTTTTATCAGCATTTACAGCAGAGTAATAAGTAAACCTTTTATCAGCATTTACAGCAGAGTAATAAATAAACCTTTTCTCAGCATTTACAGCAGAGTAATAAGTAAACCTTTTATCAGCATTCACAACAGAGTAACAAGTAAACCTTTTATCAGCATTTACAACAGAGTAATAAGTAAACCTTTTGTGAATGTAAATCGTAGAATCGCTCTTTAAGAGTAAAGTTTTTACAAGCATAATTAAATACATTTAAAACTCATTTCTTTTGTGTTTTCTAATAGTACATAATCGGTATAGTTTTCAAACACCATAAATATGATGAAGATGGTTTCCAAAAATTATAAATATGATGAGGATGGTTTCCAATTAGTATAAATATGATTAGGATGGTTTCCAAACACTATAAATATGATGAGGATGGTTTCCAAACACTATAAATATGATGAGGATGGTTTCCAAACATTATAAATATGATGAGAATGGTTTCCAAACACTATAAATATGATGAGGATGGTTTCCAAACACTATAAATATGATGAGGATGGTTTCCAAACACTATAAATATGATAAAAGTTGGTTTCCAAACACTATAAATATGATGAGAATGGTTTCCAAACACTGTAAATATAATGAGGATGGATTCCTAACACTATAAATGTAATGAGGATGGTTTCCAAATACTATAAGTATGATAACAGTTTGGTTTCCAAACACTAAATATGATGAGGATGGTTTCCAAACACTGTAAGTATGATGAGAATGGTTTCCAAACATTATAAGTATGATAAGAGTTTGGTTTCCAAACACTGTCAATATGATGAGGATGGTTTCCAAACATTATAATTATGATAAAAGTTTGGTTTCCAAACACTAAATATGGTGAGAATGGTTTCCAAACACTATAAGTATGATAAGAATTTCGTTTCCAAATACTATTAATATGATGAGTATGATTTCCAAACACTGTAAATATGATGATAATGGTTTCCAAACACCATAAATATGATGAGTATGGTTTCCAAACATTGTGAATATGATGAGGATGGTTTCCAAACACTGTAAATATGATGAGTATGGTTTTCAAACACTATAAATATCATGAGGATGGTTTCCAAACAATATAAATATGATGAGGATGGTTTCCAAACACTATAAATAGATGAGTATGGTTTCCAATACCTATAAATATGATGAGAATGGTTTCCAAACACTGTAAATATCATGAGAATGGTTTCCAAACACTATAAATATGATAAGGATGGTTTCTAAACACTGTAAATATCATGAGAATGGTTTCCAAACACTTTAAATATGATGAGGATGGTTTGAATGAAAATGTCAATATTGTGTCTGCTAGATTATTGTTTAGGGTTTGGAAACTATCGATAAATAGAAGATTTCTCAAGCTAGAGGGATTAATCAATCAATCAATCAATCAATCATGAATGGATAAAATGCATGAAATATAAATATGAATCAATCTAAGATTAGACATAAAGCTAATACACCAGAAACAATTAATAGAATTTAGAGAAAGGATGGATTATTCAATAATTACTTTTTAAAGAATTCAAGTTTAAAGGGACTATTTATCCTCAAGTTTCCCGTCACGTTCTACAAATTGTGTTTTGTTGAACTGAAACTGCAGTATTATAGAGAAAAAATTAGGATTCATTGATTCCAATAAAACAATTTTGCGGTGTATAATCACTTAGTAAATTGTATTTATGGACAGGTTTAGAAACT
Source organism: Eurytemora carolleeae (assembly GCF_000591075.1). Taxonomy (NCBI): domain Eukaryota; kingdom Metazoa; phylum Arthropoda; class Copepoda; order Calanoida; family Temoridae; genus Eurytemora; species Eurytemora carolleeae. Next base: position 11,200 of record NW_019398430.1, read on the forward strand.
GAAATTAATTAAAAATAAGTAATTTTATTCAGTTTTTAGTTTCTTGAATGTTTGATTCTTCCTGTATATTTACTTGCAATTCATTGCAAGGCGACATTTGAAAAAATTTGAAGAGATCTGCGAACAAATTTACACAATAGCTAATTCAACATATATAATTGATTCTACCATTGATTTCATCACACATTTCTTTTCAGAAATATGTTCCTAAACAACTTAATTGCTGAAAGTAGAATTTTTGATGCGTCTATTTGTCCATGTTATCAAATAATTAAAAAAAAAAAAACGTTTCTTCTATGGTTAAATTTGACAAACGAGTTTACGCTCTTATTCAGAGCCCCATCAATTTAAAGAACGGGTCGACTTTGAAGTGACGCAACACCTGGGGCTTAGATTTTACCTTTTTAACTCACTCATGCTTTTCTGTAGCCCTCTACAAATACATGTTATCATGCACTGCAAAGCACTTGTTGTTAGTTTTAGTTTTTAAGAAGTAATAGGCAAATTCTCATAAATTTTTGCTTGAAAACGTGAGAACTTCAAATCACAGTGCATTAATTTAATTCTATTTTTTCTTTCTTTTTTATAATACTACTCCAGTTTCAGTTCAATTACCTTACCTGGCCAGTCTATCCCTTTAAGAAAAGTTTAATGTTCTAAGGAATACTTCAACTTTACTTGATGATTCTGAACTTAAATATCATATAATGTATTTTGTGTTAAGAATAAAAATAAAATTTCCACCTAATTATTAATTTTAAAGGAAGATGTGATACTGTACGAAAACATAATATTGATCGTCCCCCGTCCCCTTTTAAAGATTTTGGAAAGAATGGTGGTGATGGGGGGGGGGGGAGCATGAAGGAGAAGGAGGAAAGGGAGGGGGGAGCGTGAGTTTAGTAAAGAGGTCTGTTTTCTGTTTATTTCAATTATTTTGTTTCTGAGTGATATCTTACAAAGATATGCTCCCTTGTTTGATTGTAGAAAGTGAAAGGAGAGTTAAAGGGGATCAAACGATGCTTCGAAAGAGGACGGGGGGGAAGGGGGGGGAGGGAAGGGAGTTCTCTTCGATACCCTCTGTATTCCCAGCCATGTCATACTCCACTGTATCCCTCCTGTATCCTCCTATATTAAACCACCGTATCCTTCCTGTATCCCTCTCTATTAAACCATTGAATTTCCCTCCTGTATCCCTCTATGATCTGCTGTATCCCCATGTATCCTCCCCTCTATTAAACCACTGTATAACTTCTGCATCCCCCTCTATTAAACCACTGTATCCCCATGTATCCCCCTCTATTAAACCACTGTATCCTTCTGTCAATTGGATTTAGTTAAGATTAAGGAAAACATAGTTGACTAGTGAGCACTGATCTGTTTACAATCAAGAATATATTGTGATCAAGATAAAGTTAACCAGTTGGTTAGATAGATATATATATAGATAGACAGTTAGATAGATAGATAGAAAGATAGATAGATAGATAGAAGGATAGATAGATAGATGGATAGATAGATAGAAGGATAGATAGATAGATAGATAGATAGATAGATAGATAGATAGATAGATAGATAGATAGATAGATAGATAGATAGATAGATGATAGATAGATATATTTATGAAAGTATAGTTGCTAGAAGTTTAATGATTAGATTGTCAATCATGTTAGTTTGCGCTTTAGATGTATATATAGTTAGCTAGAGGTTTAGTTAGATAAATAGGCAACAGTCAATAAGCAAATAGTTAGCTAGAGGTTTAGATGTATATATAGATATATAGTTAGCTAGAGCTTTAGATGTATATATAGATATATAGTTAGCTAGAGGTTTAGTTAGATAAATAGGCAACAGTCAATAAGCAAATAGATAGCTAGAGGTTTAGATGTATATATAGATATATAGTTAGCTAGAGGTTTAGTTAGATAAATAGGCAACAGTCAATAAGCTAGCAAACAGTTAGCTAGAGGTTTAGATGTATATATAGATATATAGTTAGCTAGAGGTTTAGTTAGATAAATAGGCAACAGTCAATAAGCAAATAGATAAATAGATTTAGTTAGCCAATTTGTATTTGATTAGATAGACAGAGCTAGCTTTTCACTGAATCGAAATAATAATAGGGTTTCCAATCGAAATTCCATCGCTGGAAATTGGGAGAAATTGCGTGATATTGTGTGCAATTGTGTGGAGTGGCGCGGAATTGGGCGGAACTTTGTGGAATTGCGTGGAAAGGTTTAACTATTGTACTGGAAAAAACATCTCCCACAGCTTCAGTTTTTTGTGATTATTAAAACCAAGTTTGAAGTTGCCTTACTAAAATTTCATCTAACTGATAAGCTGACTAGCTAACTAGCTAACACAGACTAACTCTGGGGTTTACCAATCACTGTTATAATAGTCAGAGGTAGAATTTATTGAAAAAGAAAAGTAAATGAACTATATATGAAAAGTTTAACTACTTCTACACTGAACTCTTGGGCACTGAAGTGCCAGTTTGCAAGTTTGTTCTCAAGATCTGAAAGATCCATAAATCTATTTAAATAGAGACTAGCGCTTCAGGGCGCTTCGTGCCTACTCCTTTTTCAATTTTAAACTGCATTTTCTCTCTTTGTATACATTGTTAAAAACAAAACAAAAAATTGCGGATTTTATAAAAAAACAATTTCGTGGACTTTCAAAATTTGATAAAACTCGAGATTTGTTGGAGGCTAATTTTAAAATTTTTGATCATCCATAAACCTTCCCCGGGGTCACGTGAGGTTCCACACAAAATAAGCTGGAAGCCGTGTTGAGGTTTATTGGATACAAACAAACAGACAAGCATAGATTAGTGATGTTTGAATTATAACGCATGCATGTTCATGGTTGCAATTTAAGTTTTTGAGAATTGAGATTCCAATTTATTCAAATCGTAAAGTTTTATTTTACACTAGAATATTGAAAATTCTGATAATTAATTTTTAATGAAAGTTCTCTATTTCTTATTAATAGAGAAACATCATTAATAATAATGAGGTTGAAAGATTTAAATGAATTAATTTTAAAATTACCCGAAGGATTTATAATGGTTGAACTTGATTGGAAATTAAATACAATGGAAATTTGTAAGAAAAGTTCCGATGCAAGATAATTATAATATATTGATTTATAAAACTTATTTCAAGTGACCCGCATTCATAGAAGCGGAAGATATCTTTGAAATTCTGTCATAAAAACTGTTTAATTCGGACAATTTTGCAACAAGTCACTTTTACAGAGCAATCAAAATCAAAATACTTTCTAATACAAAATTCTATATTTCCTTCATCTCTGATCAGAAAAAGGTTTTATGCTGTCATGTGTAAAAATTACCAATTTGTTTTCTGACACAATTATGGTACTAATTAAAATTTTAGTATTCCATATTTTTTTAGATTTTATTTGAAATATTTAGGCTCCATTGATTGCAGACGACTTTCTTGCACATTTCCATAAAGTGGTAGGCGATTAAATCAATAAAATTAAGACGGCTTTCGAATTCAATTTTGATATGAATAAAGCTGTTAAATAATATGGATACAAAAAAAACATAAAGGTCAAGAGAATTTATCAATTAAAAAATCTTCTATTTCTGATTACTTGAAAACTTGTAATTTGAAAAAAGCTTGTTAACAATAAAAACCTAAATAAAAATGTCGTCTTCATTGTATTGATATAACCGACTACCACCGTATAATTCGAAAATAAATTGAAATTCTTAGTTCTGTTTTTGCAAAGCAGGATGTCAACCAAAAGTTTTAAAAAACATTATCGTTAAACTCCCCTTCTCTTTGGCCCAAATCATTGACTTTCCTAATAATTGATAAACTTTTAATTAGTCTTTATTGCTGGGAGCAATTAAAAGTGTTCATATTGACCTTGCATGGTCTTAACTTTTCAAACCTACTTCTTCCTGAAACTACAACTGTTTAAAGGAACTGCACACTGTACAGTGTTCACGTTATTTTAATTAAATCTCCATTTGCAGATTGACATGTCATATTCACAACGTGACCTTAAACTTTAAAGGGACTGTACACCTCATTTTAATTAACTCTTCATTTACAGATTGACATGCCCTATTCTCAACGTTACCCTTAATTTTAAAGCGTTGTGTCAACAAAAATGCATGGGATATCCATCGGCTTTCTTTATAAATGAATTGCACATTTCTTTTTGAAAAAGCGTCAGAACCAAACACACGATATTTCTGTTTGTATGTCCGATTCCACGGTTTGAAGATCCTACGGTGCATATTTATCTTTCTATACTATAATGTAAGATCGATTATTAACCTCAAAAATAAAAATAAAAACAAATAAAAATTTATTCTTTGTGTTCAGGGATGTGTATTTCTAACCAGAGGTTACGAGATCGTCTTCAGTATGTTCTGGAGGAAGTCACAGATCCATACTTTACATCAACACCGGAGCAGAGACAGGTAAACCAGATCCATACTTTACATCAACACCGGAGAAGAGACAGGTAAACCAGATCCGTACTTTACATCAACACTGGAGCAGAGACAGGTAAATCAGATCCATACTTTACATCAGCACCAGAGCAAAGAAAGGTAAACCAGATCCGTACTTAACATCAGCACCGGAGCAGAGACAGGTAAACCAGATCCGTACTTTACATCAACACCGGGGCAAAGACAGGTAAACCAGATCCGTTCTTTACATCAGCACCGGAGTAGAGACAAGTATACCAGATCCGTACTTTACATCAACACCGGAGCAGAGACAGGTAAACCAGATCCGTACTTTACATCAACACCGGAGCAGAGACAGGTAAACCAGATCCGTTCTTTACATCAGCACCGGAGTAGAGACAAGTATACCAGATCCGTACTACATCAACACCGGAGCAGAGACAGGTAAACCAGATCCGTACTTTACATCAACACCGGAGCAGAGACAGGTAAACCAGATCCGTACTTTACATCAGCACCGGAGCAAAGCCAGGTAAACCAGATCCGTACTTTACATCAGCACCGGAGCAAAGACAGGTAAACCAGATCCGTTCTTTACATCAGCACCGGAGCAAAGACAGGTCAACCAGATCCTACTTTACATCAACACCGGAGTAGAGACAGGTAAACCATGGATCCATACTTTACATCAGCACCGGAGCAAAGAGAGGTAAACCAGATCCGTACTTTACATCAGCACTGGAATAGAGACAGGTAAACCATGGATCCATACTTTACATAAGCACCAGAGCAAAGACAGATAAACCAGATCCGTTCTTTACATCAGCACTGGAATAGAGACAGGTACACCATGGATCCATACTTTACATCAGCACCGGAGCAGAGACAGGTAAACTATATCTGTACTTTACATCAACACCGGAGCAGAGACAGGTAAACCAGATCCGTACTTTACATCAACACAGGAGTAGAGACAGGTAAACTATTTCTGTACTTTACATCAGCACAGGAGCAGAGAGAGGTAAACCAGATCCGTACTTTACATCAGAACCGGAGCAGAGACAGGTAAACCAGATCCGTACTTTACATCAACACCGGAGCAAAGACAGGTAAACCAGATCCGTTCTTTACATCAGCACCGGAGCAAAGACAGGTCAACCAGATCCTACTTTACATCAACACCGGAGTAGAGACAGGTAAACCAGATCCGTACTTTACATCAACACCGGAGCAGAGAGAGGTAAACCAGATCCGTACTTTACATCAACACTGGAGCAGAGACTGGTAGATTCAACTCCAATTGTATTATTTTTTTTTCTATCCGATATATCTCTCCAGAGGTGTTGATTTAAATCCTATTTCTATCTGTATACTCTTTCCTGTCCTATCTATAAACTCTGTCCTGTTCTGTAAGTATAAACTGTCCTGTCCTATCTGTATATTCTGTTCTGTCCTGTGTTTACTCTTTCCTGTTCTTTTTGTATACAATTTCCTGTTCTATATGTTAACGATATCATGTTCTATGTAAATGTATACGATATTATGTTCTATATGTATAACCTGTCCTGTTCTATCTGTAATCTGTATACTATATCATGTTTAATCGGCATATTCTGTCCTGTCCTATCTGTACAATCTATTATGTCCTATCTATTGTCCTATCTGTCCTAAGGTTAAAACTTGTTGATTATCAATTAGAAAATCAAACAATTATCAGTTATCTGTATTTATGCAGTCCTACGGATTAAAATCAATTCCTTTTTGGATATCCGGTAGTTTTCATACCTTGTAGAGATAAATGCAATTGATGGATCAAATGTTTATCCAAAAACTTACAGTGAGTATCCAGATTAAGAACTGTAGATCAGCGCTATTTCATACAAAAGTTTTGACCTTTATTTTCTAGGCTGAGGTGGGTAAGGATGTAAGCTTCCACTGCTCTGTGGAGAATATTGGAACTAGCACCTTGATATGGAAGAAAGAGAACAGGATAATCAGTGCTGGGACAACCATTATTAGGAAGGACAAACGTTTTAGGTAAATACAATTCATCTAAAGAGAGGAAATGAACTCTTGTCTCAAACTTGAATTTTCTAATCCAAATATTTTTGCAACATGATGTCGTATGACCTTTAATATTTAAAATTATCATATTTCTGCTTGTTCATATGCTTACACCATCCGATTTGCAATGGGGATTATGAAATTTCAATTTTAATTTTAATTAGTAGAGGAGAGGTTTCCTAAACCAGAATTTGATAAAAACCGTTCATTGTGGTCCTCAAAAATACGTGGAAAATCTCTTTATCTTGGACTCAGCACAACTTTTTAAAAGTCAGTCGAGGGCGGCTTATTCCTGATTCTTTTTATAGAAATAATCGGATAAATCTGTAAAATTAATAATTCTTCTTTTATCTTTAGCAATTATGCTCTTCCCACTCCACAGAGAAATTTCAAAACCCGTTTAATTTTAATCATTTTCATTAAATCTTGAAAAATTGAATACAATTTTAAGTGGAACCAACCATATTTGAGCCGCGGCTTAAATCTAAGCCGCGGCCTAAATTTAAGCCTCGGCTCAAATTCTTTAAATTCGGCCTAAGATTATGTTAAAGGAATTTAGTGCTTATTACAAACTCTCTTTGAAACCCAATGTTGTAGACCTTAGATATTTCAAACTATGAATTCTGTTTGATCAATTTCAATAATTTAAATATAAAAGGTTTACATTATCATGTTGCAAAGATATGGGGATGAGAGAATTTGAATTTGTGGCAAAGACTCAATTCCTTTCAAATAATTTATCTATATTGTCTACGCAAAAAATTCGATGAAGTCCTTGACTCTTCAGCTGGTCACGTGATTTCATGTTATTGGTTTGAAGTTCTCACCTAGAATCTAGAATCTTGAAATTCATCGTCAAACTAGTTTTATATTTCAACCGGAGTAAATAAACGATATGCGTTCGACAAAAAAGGGAAAACAATATTTACAAAAATAAGATAAAATTTGATTTTTGTAATTTTTAATTGCGGTTTATCTACGAAGGGACTTGCACATTTATGCTCCAGGACCAGTTCAGGAAACTGTCAAAATTAAACATTAGCTATAATAACGATGATAGTTTCCAGAATATTAATCAGATAAAGGTTTAAAGGGTACCGTTGTGAATCGAGTACAAACCTAATAAAAGGTTGGTTAAAACTAAGACGACAGTCATATTTAGATAGAAAACCGACGATACCAAATTGAATCCACTTTTTTTTGGGCTATATGGGGATTGCTTGAAATTAAGCCTACAGTTACTTTCAGATCTCGTATTGCTAAATACTTAGTTATATTTAAAGGGTTTCTTTTTCTGTATTTTCAGAAGTTTTCATCTTGAGATAATTGACAGATTAACAGGTAAAATTTCAGTTTTCAATAAGAACTAATTCCGTTTTTTCTTTAGCTTGTCCGGATACAATTTGACTCTGCATGACGTGGACGTGAGGTAATTTTGTTTTGACAATATTCGAATTTGATAATCATTTATCACCTATCACTAAATGATTGTTTTTAAATTCTCCGCCCGCAATAAAGAAAAGGCTTGAGGTTAAAGAATGATAGATTTTACTGAATTCAATATCAGGTTTAAATACAGTTCTCAAACCAATCCAAACCTTATCATTTATGTATCAACTATTATAGCAAAGTTTATTTAAAGATTGTCAAATGTTTCAGTAAATTGAAAGTGGTAGACATTTTATTAAAGAAAAGGTTGAGATAGCAAAACAAGTTACAGGATTTTAAATCAATTAACCTATTCTACAATTTTCATACATTAAGTCATGAAATTCATGATTTATTTTAAATTTTGAGAAGTTGTAATCATCATTTAAATGCTATATAGATGAATTGATAAATTTTTGTTTTAATTATTGAACTGATTCATAATGTTCATTGAAATATTGTCTTATTACTGATTTATTAATTACTTGATTATTTTATTGTTCAAATGATTTTAAGATTTAATTAATTAAATGTTTATGATTTTATAACCAAAGAGAATAGAATATATATTAGAGTGGAATTTACTAGAAAAAAGTGTAAAACGGCCATTTTTTTGTATTGTTTCCATACTGCAGGTGTACTTTGTGCTATATAACCTTTTGGGCCCTGAAACATCATTTTATAGAAAATCTAAAATTAATATTAAAAGAAAACCAAATTATGAAATAGGCTAGTTTCATAATTGAAAAATGATCATTTCACATAGACTCTAGGCCTTTCACTTTACAAACGATGATGTTCCGTTATAACTATAAATCAAATGATGTTTTTTATTCACCTAATTTATTTTATAAAGTTTATCTAACAGCTTTAAAAAATTCGAAATTGAAATGGACAGTCTAGGGAACGTACTGTATTAATGTACTCTACTGCATATAATTTGTGAACCTTTACATGATTTGTACACTTTGAACTCCCTTTCAGGCTGAAAGGGACTGACAAAATTCATACCGAGGAATTTTCTAAATTCCACTCTAATATATATTCTATTCTCTTTGTTTGATTGTTTGTTTATTCAAATGTATGTACATGTACATATGTCAGATCAAATTGATTGATTTATCCTCAGGGATGAAGGAGGGTATGTTTGTGAGGTTGATGCGAATAAAACTACTATTGATTGGTGGATTGATTGATTAATTAGTTAATTAGTTGTTTTATAGATGGTTTAATTGTTTAATTATCAAGGAAGACGGAGAGTGTGTATGTTGAGACGTATACCACTTCTATTGATTAATTGTTTAGTTGATTGCTTGATTAATTGTTTGATTATCAGGGATGAAGGAGAGTATGATTGTGAGGTTGAGATGTATACGACTCCTATTGATTAATTGATTAATTGATTATTTGATTGTTTGATTAATTGTTTGATTATCAGGGATGAAGGAGAGTATGTATGTGAAGTTGAGACGTATACGACTCCTATCCGACAAATAAGTTTACTCCAGGTTCTTATACCACCCTCAGTTGCTCCGCATCCAGAGGTATACTTGATATTTCACAGATCGGAGATATTTAAACATTTTGAGACTTTAGAGATTTCAAAGAATTTTGAGAGAATTCAAAGTGATTTAAAGTAGACATCGAAGTGATTTTAGAGACTTTGAGTGATTTTAGAGGCTTTTGAATGATTTTTAGAGAAAGTTTGTGACTTTAGCGTTCATACATATCACAGTGTCAGTGAGAATTTTAAATAGGTTCACTCTAATCTACATGTATCAATTATTAATCATGTGAATATTATCAATTACTTTGAATACCCAAAGAAAACTTGGTAGATTTTGGGATAATTTGTATTTCTGATTTTATGGGTTAGTTTGTTGAAAGGGAAAAGGAATTGTGTTTTCTAATCCATATACATGATGTATATATCCATATAACCTTTCAATGATATTTCAATTCACTCAGATCAACAAGTTTGATGTATGAAAGGTTTACAAGTACACTGTCAGGTTTCAAGTTAATAAGAATGAGATAATTTGAGTTTGTGGCAAACCCCCTGTAAAAACTGGCAATGATACAAAACTTGAGTTTAAGAAAGAAAAGCTGTATAAATGTTCTCGAAATATTTCCTTGATTAATTGTTTTATTATTCTTCCTTGAGTTCAAGGTTCATCAATCATTTGATCAAGAACTAATCGGTTCCATTTCTTTCTAACTGTGTTAATTGTAATCTAATTGTACACTTGGATTAACTGTAAACTCAAGTCCTTTTTCAAGGTCTTTATGTAGACTTAATTTGGCGGGAGAAAGAAACTAAAACTCTTTATTTTTAAACTATAAAATCTGTTAAATCACATTATTAAGTTTTGGTTGCATTTGGTTGCACAAATATTGGGATTAGGATAAAAGAGTTTTTAAGGCGAGTTTTCAATTTAATTTTCAAAATAATCTCACTAAAGCCAACGGAACCGAACACCTTGATAGGTTTATTTGCATTATAATTTTTTTCTCATCACTACTTTCTGAATAAATAACATTTTTTCATCGCAAGCTATTTAAATAGTCTGATGATGTTTCTGCTTATAAAACACTCTTTGAGTGATCATCATTAAATGCAAGAATGACGGATTTCCAAAAAGGCATTGAGTCATTGTCACAAACTCAAACTTTCTGATCCCTTTATATTTTCAACTTGTGATGGTGTTAGTCCTTGTTATTTCAATCTAAGATTAATTGATCTTCAGAACTCATAGTTTGAAATACCTAAAGTCTACAACAAAGATATAGAGATGAGACAATGAGAATTTGTAAAAAAAGACTCAATTCCTTTATTTCTTTTTTTGTAAATAATTTATTTCAAGTTTTTTTATAATTTAATAAATTTTGTACGAAATAGAGCAAATAGCTACAGTGAATCCCAGATATATGAATACATAGCAAGAGTTTTTCATAATGTCGTATTACATATTTAAGATCAAATGCTGCGGAAAATGAGTTTAAAATTAGTATATCAATTGCATTCATATTTCACTGCTATTAATTTACCTTATACATTATACAAAACTCTTGCTATGTATTCATACATCTGGGATTCACTGTTGTAAAAAAGATGTTTTTACTGCGAACAAAAAGAGTGCATTAATTTTACAATAAGACATTTTCATCCATTAACATTAACTTTGTAAAAGCATGCGATATTCTGCAGAAATTCTTTTAAAATTAATAGTTTTTAAACGGTTCCCTTTTTAAACATTAAACTGTGTAAATGTTCCACAATGGAGAATATAGATAAAAATAAAATTATAAAGTTTATATGTTAAAGCGAACCCAGGACAATAACTTTATGCACATTACACAAGGAGATTTACATACAGGGTTATTTTGTGTACCTGTTTACATGTTTATAGTCTGCAACAGCAAATACAAATGCTAAATAATAATAATAATAATAATAATAATAATAATAATAAACCTAAACCAACTATATCCTGGAGCATGAAGGTATTCCCCCCCTCCACATAATCCCACTCCCCCCTATCCTACCCCTTAAAACAATCGTTACATCTTTAATTCTTTATATTTTCAGGGTCGTCAGATCAGTTTAAATATGTTTGGTTCAAATCAAAACAATGCTGTTCTTGGAGAAGCGATACTTCTGGAGGAAACAAACCTATTTATCAAGATTATTTACGATTTTAAGATTCAATGATTTCTTTAAAATATGCAGTGATCACTAAAAATTTAAGTGTACCCGGAAAACGACATTTTACAGTTTTCAATGTTATTTTTTCGAAATTTTTTCACAACATTGACAAAAATATTTAATGAATATTATTTAAAACCTTTACTTTACGTTTTCTTGAATCTGTATTCTAAATCTGAGTGTAAGTTCTAAATGTAGTTTTCTTGAATCTGTATTCTAAATCTGAGTGTAAGTTCTAAATGTAGTTTTCTTGAATCTGTATTCTAAATCTGAGTGTAAGTTCTAAATATAGTTTTCTTGAATCTGTATTCTAAATCTGAGTGTAAGTTCTAAATATAGTTTTCTTTAATCTGTTTTCTAAATCTGAGTGTAAGTTTTAAATATATAGTTTTCTTGAATCTGTTTTCAAAATCTGATTGTTTGTTGATCAGAATATATCCCGAGAGCATGCTGGTAGATACGAGTGCTCTGCTAACAACGGAGTAGGATCTGCTGCACTAGCGGAGATCTCTCTAACTGTTCTTTGTAAGTTTTATATTAAATCTATTTTTTAGATCCTCTGAGATTTAGATTTTTAAACTATCCTCAGATACGATTCTTATACACCCTTGACATCCAATTCTTAAACACCCCTAATATGCGAAAATAACTATTTAAACACCCCCTAGAGCATTAAGTTTAGACACCCTATTATTTGTATGTTTAGACATTCCTGATATCTATATATGTTTAGACACCTCTTATATCCGTATGTTTAGACACCCCTGATAACCATATAAGTTTAAACACCCTGATATCCGTATGCTTAGACACCCCTGAGATCCGAATGGAGAGAAGGTTAAGTGCTGACCGATATCAGATTGAACTGGAAATATTCTGCACAGTTCACGCCGAACCTAAACCAGTAGTCAGGTACTTGGTACAGTACACGCTGAACCTAAACCAGTCAGGTAAAGTACATGCTCAACCTAAACCAGTCAGGTACAGTACACGCTTAACCTAAACCAGTCAGGTACAGTACAAGCTGAACCTAAGCCAGTCAGGTACAGTACAAGCTGAACCTAAACCAGTAGTCAGGTACAGTACACGCTGAACCTAAACCAGTCAGGTACAGTACAAGCTGAACCTAAACTAGTAGTCAGGTACAGTACACGCTGAATCTAAACCAGTCAGGTACAGTACACGCTGAACCTAAACCAGTCAGGTACAGTACAAGCTAAACCTAAACTAGTAGTCAGGTACAGTACACGCTGAACCTAAACCAGTAGTCAGGTACAGTACAAGCTGAACCTAAACTAGTAGTCAGGTACAGTACACGCTGAACCTAAACCAGCAGTTAAGTATGAATCTGTAAGTGTAGAATAATGTCTAAGTTACATATTGGTATCATTAAGCCAGTAATGTTTACCGTGTATGCCTGATTAAACTACTAACGATACGAATACACTTATATAGATGTGGTTTACATTATACAAATACAGTCTGCAATTAACAGTAAACAGTGGGTCCCAAGGTAATGTGGAAACGAAGAATGCTTCTAAAAGAATTGAAAAAGTTTCTGTAGACTAAGCTCGGCTCAAAATTGGAATTTATGGCGCAAACAACTGGATTCATTGGAAAATATTAAAATATGTATAACTTTAAGATTTTAGATCGTTTTCCTTTTAAGTTTGTTTTATCGACATCTAAAGGAATTTAGTCTTTGCCGCAAGCTCAAATTTTCTAATCCTTACATCTTTGCAACCATAGGGTGTGAAACTTTGATATTTCAAACTTTGACTATTTGATCTAACAAAAATATTTGAAATATTTTAGGTCTACGACATCGGGTCATGCCAAGATATATGGATTAGAAAATCAGAGTTAGTGACAAAGACTCAGTTTATTTAAATAAACTTGTTAAATAAATTATAAATATTCTTTTATTTTCTTTAACATTATTTTAAATTTCATGAATCGTGTAAAGTACAAATGGAAAAGTTTATTAATTAAATATGAATAGACTTAATTTTAAATAACACACGTCACGGGAATTTTGTTTAAAATGCTAATTCACGCTGAGAGATTTTGCCATATTGAGAACATTGTGAACATTGTTTTTTTGTTTGTTTTATAAGTTTTTTAACAAATAAACATGAAGTCGGAAGTTTTGTGTATAATATTGTTAATCTTGAACGTTTAATCTTGATATCCAATGTGAGCACTTTTAGATTTGAGGATAAAAGCTTGATCCATAAGAAAGAGTTATCCCACCATGGTATATCGAAGTGGAATCAAACTAGTCCGTTATTGTGCATAGTGCCGGAGATCAATGCTTGATTCTGAGATTTGCAACATAAAATAGCTCTAAATCTGATTCTTATATTATCTGTGGCGGTTTTCAAAAGTTTAATGGTGAAAACTGGACAATCTGCTGCAGCCACTTTGTCACAATCTCTGATTTGATGATCACTATATTTTGCAACCCAATGTCATAACTATGCATTCTCTTGGATAAAAAAATGTAAGCTTGAAATAGACCTAGAGAATAGAATTTATAATAGAGGGAAATTTACTAGAAAAAAGTGTAAAACGGCCATTTTGTTGTACTATTTCCATACTGCAGGTGTACTTCACATATTTATGCTATGTAACCTTTTGGGCCCTGGAATATCATTTTATAGAAAATCTAAAATTATTGTTAAAATAAAACCAAATTATAAAATAGGCTGGTTTCAAACGATGATTTTCCGTTATAACTATAAATCAAATGATGTTTTTTATTCACCTAATTCATTATAAAGTTTACTTAACAGCTTTAAAAAATTCGAAATTAAAATGAATATGAAAATGAACATACTGTATTAGTGTACTTTACTGCTTATAATTTGTGAACATTTACATGATTTGTACACTTTGAACTGCCTTTCAGGCTGAAAGGGACTGAAAAAATTTATACCGAGAAATTCTTTAAATTCCCCTCTAATATATATTCTATTCTCTATGGAAATAGACCATAAGGTTGCAAAAATATTGGCATTTGAAAATTTGAGTTTGTGGCAACGACTCAATTGTTGTTGTGTTGTTGTGAAAAGCGTTTATAGCAGTAATTAATTGTTGTTGTTGAATCCGTTAGAAAAAGAGTGATTATTTTATTAGATGGTACAAGGACTCTATGCTGCTGGATCCTGGAACCAATAGGATCATGGAATCAAACAACAATAGGTACAGTACAATACAGTACAATAGAATATTAAAATATACTTAGGTTACATTTACATCATTCTTGAAATAATTTTAGCGTTTTAATTTTACTTCCAACAAAAGCTTTGAATTTTGGGAGGCCAAGTGTTTTCACTTCAATCAGACATAAACCTGCCTTTACTTCAATCAGACATAAACCTGTCTTTATTTCAATCAGACATAAACCTGCCTTTAGTTCAATCAGACATAAACCTTCTTTTACTTCAATCAAACATAAACCTTCTTTTACTTTAAATTAGACATAAACCTGCCTTTACTTAAATCAGACATAAACCTTCCTTTGTTTCAATCAGACATAAACCTTCTTTTACTTCAATCAAACATAAACCTTCTTTTACTTTTATTAGACATAAACCTGCCTTTACTTCAATCAGACATAAACCTGCCTTTGTTTCAATCAGGCATAAACTACATGTACTGAGAATGTATGTACTATGTACTGATTTATATTGTTTAATATGTCTAGGCATAAACTACATGTACTGAGAATGCATGTAATATGTACTGATATATATATTGTTGTACATGTCCAGGCATAAACTACATGTACTGAGAATGCATGTAATATGTACTGATATATATATTGTTGTACATGTCCAGGCATAAACTACATGTACTGAGAATGTATGTACTATCTACTGATATATATTGTTGTACATGTCCAGGCATAAGCTACATGTACTGAGAATGGGTGTGGCTGACCTAGGAAATTACTCCTGTATGGCGGAGAATAGTTTAGGAAAAGAACGAGGATTTTTGCAGATTTCAGGTAAATTTTGACACAAAAAGATTCCATGAAATTATCAAAATCTTTCTTTTGCTTCGCAATGGAAAAGTAAATAGTTCAATCTCAATTTATTTGCTTGTCATTGGTTCTGTGAATCAGTGTTAGGTAGATCAGTGTGTTGGATAGGTTGCAGTCATTAGTCGAACATGATGTGCACTTTCTAATGTTTTTAAGTGGATTAATTCTCTTCCAACTAGGGGAGCCGTTGACCCCTGTGATAACCAGCCCTGAGATGTCCTTCAAGAGTACAGAGTACACCTTGAGATGGAATACAGTTAGCTTACTTGTCATATCAGAGTACAGAGTACTATTCAGACTACGCCAGGTAGGATAGTACAGCTTACTTGTCATATCAGAGTACAGAGTACTATTTAGACTACGCCAGGTAGGATAGTACAGCTTACTTGTTATATTAGAGTACAGAGTGCTATTCAGACTACTCAAGGTAGGATAGTACAGATTACTTGTCATATCAGTCAGAGTACAGAGTGCTATTCAGACTACTCCAGGTAGGATAGTACAGATTACTTATCATATCAGAGTACAGAGTACTATTCTGACTACTCAAGGTAGAATAGTACAGATTACTTCTCATATCAGTCAGAGTACAGAGTGCTATTCAGACTACTCCAGGTAGGATAGTACAGCTTACTTGTCATATCAGAGTACAGAGTACTATTCTGACTACTCAAGGTAGAATAGTACAGATTACTTCTCATATCAGTCAGAGTACAGAGTGCTATTCAGACTACTCCAGGTAGGATAGTACAGCTTACTTGTTATATTAGAGTAGTGCTATTCAGACTACTCCAGGTAGGATAGTACAGCTTACTTGTCATATCAGAGTACAGAGTGCTATTCAGACTACTCCAGGTAGGATAGTACATGTGCATACACCCTACAACCTAGTTGTATATATTATTGTGAAATGTATTATCATACGACATACATGAAACGTTGATAAAATAAAGTG
Source organism: Eurytemora carolleeae (assembly GCF_000591075.1). NCBI lineage: Eukaryota > Metazoa > Arthropoda > Copepoda > Calanoida > Temoridae > Eurytemora > Eurytemora carolleeae. Next base: position 27,854 of record NW_019398430.1, read on the forward strand.
ACTTGGGCACTTGCAATCATAATCTTTCCCAGTTTTGTATGCATATTAAGATTTTACAGCTTTAGCAATTTTATAATATATGTGCAAGGCAATACGATTTAAAGGAATTGAGTCTTTGCCACAAACTCCGATTTTCTCATTACTATATTTTTGCAACTAAACCATTTTAATATTTTATTTGAAACTATGAGACCTGTTTTAATCTAAGTTTGAAATATCAAGTTGTAAAGATATGGGGGTTTGAAAATTTCAGTTTGTGGCATTGACTTAATTCCTTTCAAAGTTCACGACTGCCCTGTACAATGTTCATTGTACAGTGCACAGTGTACATGAATGAGTAGTGTACATGAAATATAAATAATCTGGTTAAAGTTTAGTTTGCTGAGACTAATTGAAGTATAAGAAGAAGAATAATGTTTCTATTTAAATCTAATCCAAGTTAGTTCAAACTTTTCCTATTTTATAACAAGGTGTTAATCAGCTGTCTACCTGGATACGCCGCCATCTGAATTCAGAGATTAATGGGAAAATAATACTTTTTTAAAACGGGATATTTAACATGTAGGGTTACCCACAAAGGATGAGAGATTATAGACGACTGTTCAGAATTGATGGTGTCTGTTTTCTTGTATTTGTGAATCCCTGAAACTTTCTATGATTGTAAGATCATTAAATGAGATATTAAAAGGGTATAAATTAAGACAGAAAGCTTAGTTTAAAGCTGGGTTCGTCTTATTTCAAGAGCTTTAAAGGTCAATTTACAATCTCATGTCCTCAGTGGGTAACGCAGTACAAAACTAATAAGCCATCTTTATCATGCAAAAACACGAGAATAACCATACAAATAAATATATAAATAAAAAGAATTTATATACAGATAAAGAGAATTGCTATGCAATTGTAGAGAATTTTCATACAAATATATAGAACTTTATACATATATAGAGAATATTAATACAAAAATAGAGAACTTTCATACAAATATAGAGACTTTTCATGCAAATATAAAAAATGTTCATACAAATATAGATAATTTTCATACAAATACATAGAATTTTCATAGAAATATATAGAATATTTTCATACAAATATAGAGAACTTTTATACAAATATAGAGAATTTTCATACAAATATAGAGAATTTTCATACAATTATAAAGAATTTTCATACAAATATAGAGAATTTTCATACAAATACAGAGACTTTTCATACAGATTTAGAGAATTTCCATACAATTATAAAGAATTTTAATACAAATATAAAGAATTTTCATGCAAACATAGAGAATTTGTATACAAATATAGAGAATTTTCATACAAATATAGAGAATTTTCATACAAATATAGAGAATTTTCATACAAATTTAGAGAATTGTTATACAAATATATAGAATTTTTATACAAATATAAAGAATTTGCATACAAATATAAAGAATTTTCATACCAATATTAAGAATTTTTACACAAATATAGAGAATATTTATACAAATATAAACAATTTTCATACAAGTGTATAAGAGAATTTTCATACAAGTTTAGAGAATTTTAATTCAAATATAGAGAATTTTCATACAAATATAGAGAATTTTCAGACAAATATAGAGAATTTTCATACAAATATAGAGAATTTACATACAAATATAGAGACTTTTCATGCAATTATAGAAAATTTTTATACAAATATAAACAATTTTTATACAAATATAGAGAAATTTCATTCTAATATAGAGAATTTTTACACAAATATAGAGAATTTTTATATAAATATAGATAATTTTCATGTAAATATGGAGAATTTTCGTACAATTATAAAGAATTTTCATACAAATATAGAGACTTTTCATGCAAATATAGAGAATTTTTACACAAATATAGAGAATTTTATATAAATATAGAGAATTTTCATACAAATATAGAGCATTTTTATACAAATATAGAGAATTTTCATTCAAATATAGAGAATTTTCATACAAATATAGAGAATTTTTATACAAATGTAGAAAATTTTCATACAAATATAGAGAATCTTTATATAAATATAGAGAATTTTTATACAAATGTAGAAAATTTCTGTACAAATGTAGAAAATTTCTATGCAATTATAGAATTTTCATACAAATCTTTAAAATAATTTTCTTAAGTTTTACCCTGTTTATCTGTGCCCCCGCCGGTCCATGACAATGATTAAAGGTATTCCGCAATTATAAATACTTTCAATTGTTTCATTAATACTTTCTTAATGATCTGATAATTATCTATTTATTTACAAACTATTTATTATCCTTGGTTAGGAGCAATAAACAATAAAAAACAAGAATTGGAACAGATTCTTGATTCATCGTAAAACGTTATTAATTTTGGTTTAAATAACTCAAAAAGAAGGTTGAATAATGCATCCATTAGATCAAATCAAACTGAAAAATATTTGCTTTTTTGTTTTAGTTCTAATTAATTTTTGTTCATCATCACAAACTATATCTTTACAAAAATGTAGTATATTTAAGGGACTGTAAAGGAAAAATGAAAGGGGGTATGGGATGAAACCTGAGAGCCTCAGGAGTTGAACGATATATAAGACTTCTATCTGATGTTCCTGTCTCGAGAAATTAATATAAAACTGTGTCAAAATTTTACGAAAATCTAGTTAGTAGTATAAGTAGTAGTTTTAAACAGATCATTTTCAGCAAATAGGCAAACAATCTGAAAACGATTATATCCCACGATTGTATCTTATCTATCTATAACCATTCATCTAACACTTCCTCTCTCCTCTCTGTTATCTGGTTGTTTAATGAGCACTATGATTCCGATGATTTATTAATTATAATTCACGATCACATAGGAAAAACAAACTCGCTTAAAGTAAGCCAATTGCGAGAGGCTTAGTGCAGGGATTTCTTAGCAACACTACATGGTATGTGTTCTTATTACTGGTCGGGCTTTGTACTACTCAAATCCTGGTTCAATTTCAGGGTGAAAATATCAAATAACAATTTACAAGATAAACATACATGGATCTAAATTGAATGATAAATTGATAAATTGATACATCATTAAATTAATAATTCTTGTTATGGGATATAACCACCCCTTAACCAAGCCAACCATTTAAAACCATATACATAGAGAAAAGATAGAAATCCAAGCGCCAGATACAACTGGTGTATATAAAGGTATTCTAAGAAGGCATTCATGTGAAACAATAATACATCATTAAATTATAATATTTTGTTTGATAGTTGTCATTTGTCATGTAAAAAAGTCGGCAATAATATAAAACATTTCTTTCTGATTTTATAAGTAAAATCCCAAACTGTAAGAATCCCAGATGAATGTTTACAAATGTTGGGATTGGAAGGATTGGGATTAGGATGAGGACTAGGAAGTTGGAATAGGTTGGACAGGGATCAACTGGGAAAAGATAAAATAGGTTGAGAATTGGGATGGATACCAACTAAAGAGGAAGTTGGGATTGGGATTCAACGAATGTGAGGATGATAAAAAGGGTTGGTAAATCGGGAGTTGGAGTAATTGGGAAGATTGAGCAATGAAAAGATGTTCTACGGGGACCACAGTATTGGAAAGAGAATCAGCAAGATATTGAAGTTCAGAACAGAGATACAGATATAATAAAATATGTGTGTACAGACTATGGAGAAAATGTAGTTTAGTGGGTACAAATGTTATTAAGGGGTGAAGACGACATTTTGGAAGGAATTGGTGGATTACTGTTAAGTTGGGATAAGAGAGAGAAAAGAGTATAAAAATCATCATTAGAATCATTCAATACTCTGAAACAATGTAATAATATTATCAATTATATCTATTAACAATGCAAAATGAAAATTAAATGATTATAACAGGAGAAAACCTAAGATTCTCAGGTTTCTGTGCGATATCGTCGTTTTCAGATTGGTTTCGTATTTGTGGAAAATGATCTGTTTTATACTACAACATTTATACAAAATTGCATATATTTGAATTTTCGTATAAATTTGACACAGAAACATCAGATAGATGCCTTATGTGTATCGTTCAACGCCTGAGATTCTCAGGTTTCATCCTGTACCCCCTTTCATTTTTCCTTTACAGTCCCTTTAATAATGAATTATTTTGAGGAAATTTTTCAGTTTGACCGTCCAAAAACCTTTTCTCAGGTCATAAGGTCCCACAAAAAAATTTGGACTCATCGATTCAGCCATCATCTATTATTCTATCACTATCTATGTTTTTATCTATCTATTTATCTATCTATCTATCTATCTAGGCTGGGTATAGAGGGGATGAACGTGAATGGACAAATATAATCCCAACTGTTGATTCACCATTGAACACTAACTATTTTTAAAAAGTGATTACAAAGTTTAATCTTGTTCGATTATTTTTCAATTGAATTGTTTTAAATATTTAAAATCGAGGTTTTGTGACATTCAGGAGAAAATTGGTTTTTTGGCTAAACTTTGTTTTTGATATCTCCAGCTTTTCAAAACATTTAAATGTCTTTGTAAATGAAGATCACATTTGAATAAATAGAATATATTCAACCTTTATTTAAACAAAATGTTAACTTTTTCATTAACTTCTTCTTCTATTTTCTCCTAGCACGACTTAAACATCAGGTTTTGAAAGGAAATGAATCTTTGCAACAAACTCTGATTTTTAAATTCCTATATCTTTGCAACCAAATATCGTAAACCTTAGATATTAAAGTATATGAATTCTTTAAGATCAAATAATCTAAGTTTGAAATATCAATGGTTTACATAACCTGCAGATTGTGAAGATATAGGGATTAGAAAATTTGAGTTTGTGGCAAAGACTCAATTTCTTTATCAAATGGTTCAAAGAAATGATCATTGAATTGTGTTATCTTGACTAAATATTGGTTAATTTAGAACTATATCTGTGAAATATAAATGGAAAAGATTTGGTTTGATTTGTTGGTCAGCTTTAATAGTTAATACTGGAGCTTTCAAGACGTCTGTAAAGTCCTGATGAACAAATTCACTGTTTCTTTCTTGGTTTTTGAACGAGAGACAAAGATGAAAATTATTATATCTCTTTTTAGCCTGAAAATGCCATGATTTTTAAACAATTATGCAGATGATTTTAAAGAAAATCAGACCATGGGAGAAGTTAAAATTTAAAAAGCTATATAAACAAAAAACCTAGGAATCAAGCCAATTATTTGCTTTTAGATTTCTCTTCTTTGATGTATCTTTAAAATGTATTTCTCAATGTGAATTAACCTATAATTGGTCAAGTAACATTAAAAAATAATCACACATTTTGTACAATTTGATAAATCAGAAAAAACCTAATACTTTTATTTTTATTCCCCCTCTCCCCCCCTACATTTTAATGTAAATTTCTCCTTCCCATCATACCATTATCATGTCTTTTTTCTATTGTTATGTTTGAATTCTAGACTGCAGGGTATACAGTATAGTGAAAACTTTACATTCTATGACTTGCAGCCGGAATCCCTTTATGAGGTAAATAATCATATTTATTTGGAACCATCAACTTTTTAAGACATTTAAATTGAAATTGTGAATATAAATCGACGTTGAATAGTTATTCCATGGTCTAAATTATTCTGATAGTGATGCACGTAAAGATTATCAAAAAATGTAAAATATTTGTTAGAAAAATTACGCGAAAACGGTCGTCTTTGTGCGAGTCTAAGTGCCTCAATATTCTAAACGGTTACTCAATGGCTACCCTCAAAGATTGAGACTATAAAGTAGGGCAAGGCACGTTTCGACTTTTTCCAAGTAGTTTTTTTCAGGTTGCCGTTTGTTCTATAAATAAGAACGAATGATATTTTAGAAATCGTTAACGGTTCCAGACACTAGCAAGCCGTTAACAATGATTTTATGTAAAATATTTAAACAAAATATTAAAAAGCCTCAAAACACAAAAATAATCTGTAGATTGTTTTTTTTTATTTTCTGTACGTTTTATGTAATTATTTATAAACATATCCGTTCGTTTTTCCGTCTGTGTAAGATATCAAAATTAACGGATTTTGTCCTTTTTTTCAAGGACACTTATGTTAATTTTTAAAAATTTGTCCTTTTTTAAGAGACTTTATCAACTTTTCCTTACATATTCGATCATTAAATATGTTTGTAAAATGTTCAGGTGATGGTTCAGGCACAAAATACAGAGGGATGGTCTTCAGCCTCTCCTTCATTCACATTCTCCACTCCCAGGTGAACAAATTTATGTCTAATGGAGGGGGATGGGGAAATTCCCCCCCCCCCCCCCGCCCCTCCTCTAATCCCCCCTTGCAGCTTTCTGTTTGCTGCATTTCTGTAATTTTAAAACTGTCACCTTGAAATTCATGAATTGAAAGAGAAAGTGATTGAAAGAATCTTTGAAAACAATTTTTTATCAAGTGTCTGAACAATCAACATTTAACAATGTTAAACTTACAAACGATGATTATGAAAAAAAATAAAGCCACCCTGTATGTTTGCAACATATAGAACGTTATGCTTAAACAGTGTTTAAGAAATAAATATCTAGATATTAAACATTTAGCAAAGGAACTGAGTTTTTATTTACCACAAAGTCAAACATTCTAATGCCTAAATCTGTGCAACCTGATGGTGTAAACATTTTATATTTCAAACTTAGACACTTTGATCTATCAGAAACCATAGTCTACAATATCATGGGTCTACAACATTGGGTTGCATAGATATAGAGATTCGAAAATCAGAGTTTGTGACAAAAACTCAGTTCCTTTAGAACAATAAGGAAAGTATACCTCTTATCACAGACAAATTCCATAATTAATATTACTCTTTAAGCATTAGTTTCTAGACAATGTACATTCCTTTACAAAAATCTGGTTCTTACTAAGCAACACTTTTCACTGTAATTCCGATATAAAGTCAAAATAGATAAGAAGAAATCAAAAAGGTGTTTCCAGGGGCGTATTCAGGCATTTGTCAAGGGGGGGGGGGCTTAAATTTTTTTTCCAGGGGGGGGGGCTCAGCACCCGTTGGGGCCTGAAACCCCGCTGAAATCCATAGATTTCACTAATCGGGGGGGGGGGGGCTTAGCCCCATAGCCCCCCTCCCCCGAATACGCCTCAGGTTTTATCATAAAACAATCTTTAAAAAACATGTTTAACACTTTCTTAGTAAACCGTAATCTTTGTTATTTTTGCTGATTTGAGAATCACCAAAAAAAGCTAAAAAAGCTAAAAAATAAAAATAAATTTTAAAAAATAATTTTAAGGTTTGATGTTGAAGATCGAAGTTATCTAACCAGCACTAGCGGAGTAGCTGGTCAATCAGTCATGATAAATTCTGGTCTACTGCGCAACTGTTTGCGCATGTTACTACCTGTATTCTTGTTTTTATGTTAAAATATAACTAATTTACATATTTGTAATTTTCTTCACCTCACAACACCATTCACCTCAGCTGTAAAGTAGGTTTAATAAACAGCGACACCTGAGGTTTTCTAGAACTAATATGAAGATTTTTAGAAATCCCTGTCCAGCCCTTTTTGAGAAAATTACATTTAAGTTTGTTCTGAAGTTTAGACTTCTAAAAGGCGTTTGACTCAAAAGTTGTTAGGAAATCCGAAATCTGATTTTCAGTCAACTATCATCAGCATATGATACATTTGTCAATGCCAGATTATCAAATTGGAGGAAAATAACCATAAAAACAATGCCTTATAGGTTACAAACCTCAATTAATGAATTTTAAGCTTTTATCTATATAATAAAACAAGATATTCATCACGCAAATCTGCCCCTTTAGTAAAAGTAAATTCAACCTATATTAAGCATAAATTTGACCTCATCAACCTTGTTGCACAGGCTAGTCCTGTGCATAAAGCTAGGTACAGTACAAACTGGGACCGGAAAGGTTTACCCGGCTCGGAAATTCAAATGTACTACGACTACCTGTGTCATATGTATATTTATATGTTGCGTAAGCCGGCAAAACGATTGGACCGATTGGGCTGAAATTTGTTATGGACACTCATGGGTGGCCGGGGGGGGGGGGGGGGGGGGTTGTTATAGACTATTCGTTTTAAGAAGCAAAAATGTATAGGATTCAGACACTTTTTAATGGAATCCCTATAAATCATTAAGGGTTTAAGATATTTTCTAGCTTATTAGCCAAATGAAACCTTATTGCAGACTGAATGTTGTTGTCAAAGATACAATGCTACTCCCAGAGCGCCAAGCCACGCGCTAAGTCTAAGCGACATCACTAATAAGATAGAAAATATAGGAAAATCAACGAGAATCCCGAAAAATGTGCCGTCTGTAATTGTATGATTCGAAGAATAGGAAGAGAAAAGGAAACTGTTATTTAATCCCATTTTTACATATTTTTTTGTTTCTTAGTTGAGTATGTACTTAATACATACATAAACAATACTAGGCTTCCAGGGCGCTTCGCGCCCATCTTTAATTTTAACTTTTAATTATTGCTCTTTTATCGATTTTTTTGCGTGGAATTTGAAAATTCGAAATTTTCTTCAGGCAAATTTTGTCAATTCTAACCATCCAAGTCGTTTATCAGTTATAACAAACACAGTAGCATGGTATAATTACAATATACATACAATACATTACATAGACACAATTCAAAACAATTATCAGTGTTTCTAGAAACAAAGGTTAAAAATAATTATATACAGCGAGATGAATACGTCCAGAATATCGAGATATAGTTTAGGATGGGGTATACAGGGAAGGATAATGAATACAGTCAAATCTAAAGGATGAAGGATGGAAGATCTAAAAGATAAAGAACACAACAAGATAAAAAAGATGTGAACTACAGAGAGATCTACCGGATAAAGGATACAGAGGGAACAACTAAAGAATAGAGGATACAGGGAGATCTAAAGAATGGAGGATACATGGAGATATAAAGGATAAAGGATACAGGGAGATCTAAAGGATGGAGGGTACAGAGAGATCTAAAGGATGGAGGATACAGGGAGATCTAAAGAATAAAGGATACAGGGAGATCTAAAGGATGGAGGGTACAGAGAGATTTCATAGTACAGCTGTGGATCTTTTCGGACCTAAAAGGATCAAGGATACAGTAAAAGAGAGAGTACACAAGGATTGTTATGGTGTACTATTATCTAAAGGATAGAGGATACAGGGAGATCTAAAGGATAAAGGGTACAGAGAGATACAAAAGGATGGAGGGTACAGAGAGATCTAAAGGATGGAGGATACAGGGAGATATAAAGGATAAAGGGTACAGAGAGATACAAAAGTATGGAGGTACAGAGAGATCTAAAGGATGGAGGATACAGGGAGATATAAAGGATGGAGGATACAGGGAGATCTAAAGGATAAAGGGTACAGGGAGATACAAAAGGATGGAGGCTACAGATAGATCTAAAGGATGGAGGATACAGGGAGATATAAAGGATTGATGATACAGGGAGATCTAAAGGATAAAGGGTACAGGGAGATACAAAAGGATGGAGGGTACGGAGAGATCTAAAGGATGGAGGATTCAGGGAGATATAAAGGATAAAAGGTACAGAGAGATACAAAAGGATGGAGGGTACAGAGAGATCTAAAGGATGGAGGGTACAGGGAGATCTAAAGAATGGAGGGTACAGGGAGATCTAATGGATAAAGGGTACAGGGAGATATAAAAGCATAAAGGGTACAGGGAGATACACAAGGATTGAGTGTACAGGGAGATACAAAAGGATTGAGGGTACAGGGAGATACAAAAGGATGGAGGATACAGGGAGATCTAAAGGGAGAAATGGATGTAAATGGATATTTAGAAGTATATATATAGAGTATATATATAAAGATGGATGGAAGGTAGCAAGATATATAAAAAGTATAGAGGAAACCTGGATTAATAAGAAACGAACTAGAGTCATGATGGATAAAGATTCAAAAGATGGTTAATGGATATTGAGATATCTAAACGTTGGATAAAGGAAAGGAAACGAATGTCAGAATTCAAATTCAACTTTTGTAATTTTTAACTTTTCTGTTTTAGTGATGATCATTGAGAGCTTTGGATTGAAATATGAAATTTTAATTTGACTTGCTTTCATGTTTTACTATTCACTATAATTTAGAAGAACTGCAAGTAAACATATATATCATATTTTCACAAAATTTAGTTTGTATTGCGTCAAATGAAAAAGCTTAAAGAAAAAAAACCGTGAGTTGTGATATTGAAAATCGTGAAACTATGAATTGTGAAACTATGAATTGTGAAACTATGAATCGTGAAGACATTTCATACAATTTTCCTAATATTCATGAAGACTAGAGGAGAGGAGGTAATGTGCCATCTAAATGTAAATTTTCCCGGGGGATTTATGGGGACTCTACTCAGTATGTTATAAGTGAGGGGGGGGGGGTATTGGGAAAAACTTTTCTATAAAAAAATGATAAAGACAATTGTGTTACCAGAATTGTTAGTCGCGTGAATATTTACCAATAATTAATTGTTATATTTGATAAACCAGCAATTTTTAACTTTTGGACAAACCCCTTATAGGCCCTTTGGTGGAGTAAAAACTAACAAAAAGAATAAAGAATTTGAAGAAAAGAGCCAATTCTTAAAAGAATGTATCTTTAGTTTTCTCAATACAAAGCATCAAATATTTGTTTTTATGGAAACATTTTTTCCAATCAGGAAAAAAATCTAACAGCACAGTTTCGCTTTTAATGTTTACTCTTGTTAGGAATCCAAAATTGATTATTTATTTGTTCTTGTGAGAGATAGAAAATAAACTCTTTGCTGACCCACATACAGTGAGCTACACAAAACAATGGATTAGAAAGTATCTAACGGTATTTAATGTTGTTATGAAGCAAATAGTTTTATCAGAAGCTTAACAATCAACATTTGAATTGTATAAAGGGTCTGTTTAAAGTGCCGTGCACGTTCTTATTCAATGTACTGTTTAAACTGCAAAAGTGCCGTGCACGTCTCCTATTCACTGAACTGTTTAAACTGCACAAGCGCCGTGCACGTCTCCTATTCACTGGACTGTTCAAACTGCACAAGTGCCGTGCACATCTCCTATTTACTGGACTCTTTAAAATCACTACTTGAGTCCAACAGTCGTCTTCTATTCACTGGACTGTTTATAACCACTACTTGAGTCCAACAGTCGTCGTCTATTCACTGGACTGTTTATAATCACTACTTGAGTCCAACAGTCGTCTTCTATTCACTGGACTGTTTATAACCACTACTTGAGTCCAACAGTCGTCTTCTATTCACTGGACTGTTTATAATCACTACTTGAGTCCAACAGTCGTCTTCTACTCACTGGACTGTTTATAACCACTACTTGAGTCCAACAGTCGTCTTTCTATTTCACTTTTGATTATCATTATTTTACAAAAACTTAATGGAGATATTTTTCTAAAATTATTTTCTTACAAACTTTAGAATATAAAAAAATGACAACAGCCTAAAAAATATTTATCAGTTCTTTGCTATTTATTTATCTCGTACCTGCTTAAAAATGTTGGGGTTGGTTTTGGGGGCGGCGAGTGAGGTTTGAGGGGGGGGTGGTTGAGGTGGGGGGGGTGACTAATGATTGCTTCTAAGATCAGTTGAACGTGATGTAAGACTTGTAGATAATTCTTGGAATCTTAATTCACAAGTTATCTTTGATTTTCTGGGTTCTATATTACATTAAAATAAATTCATCCTCTAATTCTTTCTGTTTATATAATCTGGGAAATTAAGTTCTTTAATCTTATGTAAAGAGTAAACATCCCTGTCTTGTATGCAGATTAGTGGATTAGTTGGAACATTACTCTCTATAATCCTCATAGGATTCTAACACACATGTTTAATCTCTTAAACACAGACATGTAATCTCTCAAACACACCATTTAATATCTCAAACACACCATTTAATCTCTCAAACACAACATTTAATCTCTCAAACACACCATTTAATCTCTCAAACACAAATTAAATATCTAAAACACACCATTTAATCTCTCAAACACACCATTTAATCTCTCAAACACACATGTAATCATTCAAACACACATTTAATCTTTAAAACACACTATTTAATCTCTAAAACACACCATTTAATCTCTAAAACACACCAATTGATCTCCCAAACACACATTTAATCTACCAAACACATATTGAATCTCTCAAACACACATTTAATCTCTCAAACACACCATTTAATCTCTCAAACACACATTTAATCTCTTAAACACACCATTTAATCTCTAAAACACACCATTAAAACTCTAAAACACACCAATTGATCTCCCAAACACACATTGAATCTCTCAAACACACATTTAATCTCTCAAACACACCATTTATTCTATCAAACAAATATTTAATCTCTAAAACACACATTTAATCTCTCAAACACACATTTAATCTCTCAAACACACCATTTAATCTCTCAAACACACATGTAATCATTCAAACACACATTTAATCTTTAAAACACACTATTTAATCTCTAAAACACACCATTTAATCTCTAAAACACACCAATTGATCTCCCAAACACACATTTAATCTACCAAACACATATTGAATCTCTCAAACACACATTTAATCTCTCAAACACACCATTTAATCTCTCAAACACACATTTAATCNATTATTATTTTTATTATTATTATTATTATTATTATTATTATTATTATTATTATTACCATTATCATTATTATTATTATTATTATTATTATTATTATTATTATTATTATTACTATTAATATCATTATTCCACGTATTCGAAAATATCTGTTTTTGTCCCTCCAGTCCACACTGAATTGATTGAATCGATGAAAGAAATGATTGCATGAATAACTCTTTAAGAAAATGTGGTTTCTTAATGTTAAAAAGAGGGGGCAAAGCACCAACAATTTCTTATAATTGTATAAAGGAGCAGTTCCAAATATAAGAAGGATGAAAGAATGAATGTAGCATATTCTGTAGTTATGCTTAGTACGATCTATGTTATCCATGCTAGTAATATATCTTATCTATTTTTATGTTGACCCTGTCCGGCTAGTCTGGTCAGTTTAATTTCCCCTGTATATAAATAAATTAGTACTACATGAACCTTTGTGTTAGACGGACGTATACAGATCCTTGAGTTTTGGCTAGAGATTGAGAGCCGTGAGTTTTGGTTTTGTCAGTGAGACTGTAATTAGACTTTGAGTAGCGGAATCTCGGGACCTAGATTTATTACATGAATCGTGTTTTGTCAATTAATGTGAAAACAAGGGTATGTCATCGGACCAATGGATGTAATGTCGTAAAGGAATACGAACCATTGAATAGCCCGTAGAATTGTTTCATTGGCATCTCTGAACACACTAAATCTACAAAACAATGTAATAACTATGTAAGACAACTGTCAGATTCTCAAGTGGTATACCACTTACAGGTAATGTGACGGAAAATATGCGTAACAAATGTTGTAAGTGTCAATGTACATTTTGGATATGCGTCAAACTTTCTATATCTATATCTACATAGTAAAATGAATTCATCAAACTCTTCTGCTGCATGAGTAAAGATTGCAAAGTGGTATTTTCCCCTAACTCACTTATTTCTAAAAATTCCCCCAGATTTTCCCCTGGTTTGAGTAATACCGTGGGTTGCTCTATTATATTCCTTCTATATCTCAAATTGAACTCATGTAATACCCAGCAAGCAGTCTATATGAAACAATTTTACACAAATACAACAATTTATAATAATCATCTTTCTCAACTACATTACCCCCCCCAATTCTTTCCAGCTTCTTAAACCGTCCAAATATATATTTGTTTCCTCATTTCCCCTGTTTTAAGCTTACTTCTAATACATTAGAGGTCTAATATGAGACCATAGGAAAAGTAATACCCTTTTTTAAATGCATAGGATGCATAGATGCATAGTTTATATACATTTTATATATCGTTAACGTCATATATTCATATATACCATGAAGCATAGGATGCATAGATGCATAGACTTATATAAGAAATATATACAAGTTTATATATGGCTGCATAGGATGCATAGATGCATAGACTTGTATAAGAAAATATATACAAGTTTATATACGGCTGCATAGGATGCATAGGATGCATAGACTTGTATAGGAAAATTTATACAAGTTTATATACGGCTGCATAGGATGCATAGGATGCATATATGTATAGACTTGTATAAGAAAATACATACAAGTTTATATACGGCTGCATAGGATGCATAGGATGCATAGATGCATAGACTTATAGGAAAATATATACAAGTTTATATACGGCTGCATAGGATGCATAGGATGCATAGATGCATAGACTTGTATAAGAAATATATACAAGTTTATTTACGGCTGCATAGGATGCATAGACGTACGTAACGTACGTTTTTATAGGGATTGTATTATTAGACATTATCTAACTTACGTTTTCAGTCACTTGAAGGTTGCTGTAAAAAAAAATATCAAAATCACTGAGAGATATTAAGAATCAGGCATGCAAACCACAATTAGAAATTATTAATTTTCAGAAAGAGCAACAAGAATGTCATTTTTGCTCAAACGAATGTTTAATGTGAATCAGTCATGCTCATGAATAACTACAAAGAACGAAGTGCATCCTGTCTAAGGTCTGATATCGAAGTCAAAAACCATGAGAATGATCTTTTAAATTCAAAACAAAAAGTATAAAATAGCAAATACGAACAATCTTCATGTAACGGGTAATTAGGTATGGTTGTTTCGTTAACGAAACTAGGTCGTTTTTTAATTTTTGATGATCGTCAACAATAACCCTTCATTAACTATCGTTAAAGACATTTTAAAGACAAAATAAATGGGTCAGAAAAAAAATTGAACTTAATTGTCATACATTCATAAGCGATTTGTTTTTAGATTATCGTTCTCGAAAACGATCATTATTATCTAAATTATTATTAAAAATAGTATAGAAAATAGAAAACAGTCCCTTTAATAATTATAAAATAGGATATACAGAAAACAGTCCCTTTAATAGTTATGAAACAGGATATAAAGAATACAGTCCCTTTAATAATTATATAACAGGATATACAGAATACAGTCCCTTTAATAATTATAAAACAGGATATACAGAATACAGTCCCTTTAATAATTATAAAACAGGATATACAGAATACAGTCCCTTTAATAATTATATAACAGGATATACAGAATACGGTAAAGGTAGGTAATCAAACAACAACTGAAACAAAAGAGTTTCGCAGAACAATCGGAATTGTCGAGAAAATAGATAAATTTGACAGGGAAAGTATTTAAGTACATGAGGGAAGAAAATACTTGTCATTATTCTATTTTAACCAATTTTCAGAATATGTTTCCAAATAATAACAAAAACAGCAATTATGCTCTTATATAGTTAGCAGCAAGTGTAACAAGTATTTTTATTTTTGGTGAACGTGAAAGAGTTTTCATACTTTTAAAGAAAAATGTAAATAACTCTTACATGGTCCTCTATTCAACACCAAATGGGACAAAATTAATTGTTTTCTACCCCCCACCCCCTTCCGCTGACCTTTTCCTTAAAATGTGAGGTTATTCTAAAAATATGTTTAATTTGTTAGTAAAGAAATTAAACTATTTACAACCGGTTACTCCCCTATCATTTTCTTAATGGAATGTGGTAAAGGGAAGACCAAAACAAATACAACGTTTATTCTGAATTAAATATTATTAAAAAGATAAAAATTATAGATTAGTCAGACTTGCAGACTATATTACTTTCATTTCTGGATAAATTATTCAATTCCTTTACACAAATTCACCTAAAAAATTCAGAAAATTCAATTCGAAGTAAAAAAATATTTTTGTAGTTTCTCTTTACAAAGAGTAAAGACTACGTGATCCATGTTGAATGTTTTCCAATTTTGAAATCTTTAACTAGAATCTACGCATTGTTTAAATCATGCGTTTTTCTATTTAAAATATCAAAAATTAAACTAAGTTCAAATTTTAACCCACCCTCTCCCCTTCTATTTTTTTCTTTTGATTTGGGATTTTCAATAAAGATACATAATATTGAAAAATACACCTGAATAAAAAAACTCACATTACGTAGTCACACATTTTCCAGAGTTAAGGAAATTTCTTCCATATCAAATACTATAATTATGTTGACACGGTCCTCCCCCCCCCCACTGATGTAGGGGGACATAAACTCCCTCCCCCATCGTCTTCATATAAGGGGGAAGGTTGGGGACCCCCCTGGTCTTAAATTTTTTTTTTTTAAAGCAATGCTTGGTTTGTTTTACGGTGGTATATGGTATAAAAAATGGTAATAAATGGTACTTTAGCTTCAGGAAAAAAATAATTTGATATCACGGGCAGCCGTAGTCCATTTGAATTTTCGAGCCGGGTCAACCTTTCCGGTCCCAGTTTGTACTGTACCTAGCTCCTTGGACAGGACTAGCCGGTGCAACAAGGTGGAAACGGTAATACTTTATACTTCATATTAGTTGAATTTAACTTTTACTAAAGGGGCAGAGATGCGTGATATTAACTGAAGAAGTTTTTTTTTAATTTTTAAGAAACATTACACGTCAAATCAAACTAAATACTTCAGATTAATATCTTATATGGTTTCAATCAAGATAAGCCGGGGGAGATGTTTAAAAGTTAAATTGAGAAGTAAAAATTTCTAGCGATTAGGAGGGGCAACATTTCAACCTAGGTTTGTATTCAAAGCAAATAAAAAAATTACAATGAATAATAGTTAAAAAAAATACTACATTAAGCTGTTTTTGTCAATCAAGGGAGAAGCTAAAAAGCTTATCCACCAATCTTAAGCTAGATACAAATTTGTAATAAAAAAATGATAAAAAAGGTGTTTTTTTATTTATGACACCTCTTTTTGAAGAAGAAGAAATTAAAAGAGTTTAATTTCTAATGCTGTATCAATTAAACTAGTTTATTCACACTTGGGTGAAAATGTTAAATTACAGGAGCTAGGAGGTCACAAAGTTGTACCAATAATTTCCCATAAATTTGACACATTCCTCATGTCTATAATTTAAGGGGGGGGGGGGGAGGTAAAAGGTAGACGACGGTCACCGACAAGTAGATTTTTTGTCTCTTTAAAAGTCTTAGAGTATAGAGGTTGCAGTTGAATAAGAATTAGTTTCTCCCCAGCTTTAAACAAAACCTTTACTAATCCATGAGAACTTTTCAGTACAGACAAGAAGCTTACAGATACATAGAAACAGATACATACACACAGATACATAGATACAGATACATAGATACAGATACATAGATACAGATACATAAATACAGATACATAGATACAGATACATAGATACAGATACATAGATACATAGATACAGATACATATACATAGATACATAGATACAGATACATATACATAGATACAGATACATATACACAGATACATAGATACAGATACATATATACAGATAAATAGATACAGATACAAAGTTACAGATACATAGATACAGATACATAGATACAGATACATAGATACAGATACATAGATACAGAGACATATACATAGATACAGATACATATACACAGATACATAGATACAGATACATATATACAGATAAATCGATACAGATACATATACATAGATACAGATACATATACATAGATACATAGATACAACTACATATACATAGATACAAATACATATACACAGATACATAGATACAGATACATATATACAGATAAATAGATACAGATACAAAGATACAGATACATAGATACAGATACATAGATACAGATATATAGATACAGATACATAGATACAGATACATAGATACAGAGACATAGATACAGATACACAGATACAGATATACATAGATACAGATACATAGGTACAGATACATCGATAAAGATACATAGATACAGATACATAGACACAGATATACATAGATACAGATACATAGATAAAGATACATAGATACAGATACATAGATACAGATACAAAGATACAGCTACATAGATACAGATACATAGATACAGTTACAAAGTTACAGATACATAGATACAGATACATAGATACAGATACATAGATACGATACAGATACATAGATAAAGATACATAGATACAGATACATAGATACAGATACAAAGATACAGCTACATAGATACAGATACATAGATACAGTTACAAAGTTACAGATACATAGATACAGATACATAGATACAGATACATAGATACAGATACATAGATACAGATACATAGATACAGATACATAGATACAGATACATAAATACAGATACATAAATACAAATACACAGATACAGATACATAGATACAGATACATGAACCTATCTACCTCAAATAATGAAAACTTAGATTACACGTAAATTGGAGTTCCCATGCTTATATACATCAGCTTGCTTGGGAAACAAGCTTTGCCTGGAAACTCCGTAAAAGACAAAAAGAGACTTTATAAATATATATATATATATACTTTCTATACATAGACGTGATTATAATTTAGATTGAATAAAAACTTTTCAAATAACAACTTTTTGGCGGATTTTAACAATTTTTTTTTGTCTAGCGAGAGCCCTTTTGACAACTTATAAATGTTCTTCATATTTTGCAATTCTTTCTTTTAAAATTTTATTTAAACTTATTTATGATCGAAACTAGAGGGAGAAAATCTTTTTTTGTGTAACACAGGGAAAACACTCGCTTTAATATGACACAGACACGTGGATTTAACGGTTCGGTCAATATTTTTGAAAAATGTGACTTTCGATCACAATTTGACCCCTTTAACATAATTTTATAGCCTTTTATTTTAAATATTTTTTTGTTTGCATATACATTTTGAATGAAAAAGTATAAATAAACAAATCTGTAAGTTTAAAGACTGTTGAGTTATAGACTAAAGCACGTTTGATTTCAAATTAAAGAAACCGAATGCTTCTCTCTTTAATATAACACAGGGAGAACACCATCTTTAATATAACAAAGGGAGAACACCCTCTTTATTATATCACAGATAGAACACCCACTTTAATATAACACAGGGAGAACACCCTCTTTAACATAACACAGGGAGAACACTCTCTTTAATATAACACAAGGAGAACACCCTCTTTAATATAACACGGGGAGAACACCCTCTTTAATATAACACAGGGAGAACACTCTCTTTAATATATTACAGGGAGAACACCCTTATTAATATAACATAGGGAGAACACCCTCTTTAATATAACACAGGGTGAACACTCTCTTTAATATAACACAGGGAGAACACCCTCTTTATTATAACACAGGGAGAACACCCTCTTTAATATATCACAGGGAGAACACCCTCTTTAATATAACACAGGGAGAATATCCTCTTTAATATAATACAGGGAGAACACCCTCTTTAATAAACACAGGGAGAACACCCTCTTTAATATAATACAGGGAGAACACCCTCTTTAATATAACATTTTATTCAATAAAGTGAAATTTCCACATTCCAACCTCTATTCCATTTAACTTCCTCACATTCTGTTGAAGCATTAAATTAAATATTTATAAGATAATGTATATGTGAGAATCTATTAAGCTGTAAACCCACAACCCATTATATTCAAACCTATTACCTTACTACTTCCTGCACTCTGCTGGATAGATAGATAGATATATATATTGACAGATATATGGATAGATAGATAGTTATTAATGAATAGACAGGTGACTTATCTGTTTGTTGGTTACATTTGTATTCAATAAACGCTAAACGGCTGAACCAATCCGGCATTAAAGAAACTGAGTGCTTACCACAAACTTGAATTTTCAAATCTCTATATCTTTAGAACCTGGTGTCTCAAACCTTTGTTATTTCAAACTTGAAATATCTAAGGTCTACTATTAAAAAGACGACAAGAATAGAGGCTAAGCCCCCCTTGGACCAGTGAAATCTATTGATTTCATTGTGTTTTCAGGCCCAATCGCCCCAAAGGTTGCTACCCCCCCCCCCGGCCCTGGAAAGAAAACAATGTAAGCCCCCCCTCCTGGAAAAATTTCTGACTACGTCCCTGGACAAGGAGATCCCTTAAACTTTGAAGGCCTTTAAAATATAGATGAATATCATAAACTAATAATACAAAATATTCACGAAACCTCTACTTCTAGAAATGTAACGTTATACAGACTTAACTCATTGTTCATTTCTTACAATAATTCTTTTTTCAAAATTATTTCCTATCATAGACGAGATTGATTTAACGTCTATATTTTTTGGTCGTTAGTGACTGCAGTAACAACTGTATTACTGAATGCAACTGTATTGCTTAAAACAACTGTATTGCTGTAAATTAAACAACTGTATTTCTGTAAACAACAGTATTGCTGTAAACAACTGTATTGCTGTAAACAACTGTATTGGTGAAAACAACTGTATTGTTGTAAACAATTATATCGTTATAAGCAACTGTATTGCCGTAAACAACTGTATTTGTGTAAAAAACTGTATTGCTGTAAACAACTGTATTGCTATAAACAACTGTATTACTGTAAACTACAGTATTCCTGTAAACAACTGTATTCCTGTAAACAACTGTATTACTGTAAACAACTGTATTCCTGCAAACAACTGTATTCCTGTAAACAACTGTATTACTGAAAACAACTGTATTTCTTTGAAGAACTGTATTACTGAAAACAACTGTATTCCTGTAAACAACTGTATTCCTTTAAACAACTGTATTTCTGTAAACAACTGTATTCCTGGAAACAACTGTATTACTGAAAACAACAGTATTCCTGTAAACAACTGCATTCCTGTAAACAACTGTATTGCTGTAAATAACTGTATTGCTGTAAACAACTGTATAGATGTAAATAACTGTATTGCTGTAAACAACTGTATTTCTGTAAACAACTAACTCTAATGCTACCTGTAAAAAACTGTATTGCTGTAAACAACTGTATTGCTGTAGAGAACTGTATTGCTACCCATAAATAACTGTATTTCCGTAAATTACTGTATTCCTGTAAACAACTGTATTACCGTAAGAACTGTATTGCTACCAGTAAATAACTGTATTGCTGTAAACAACTGTATTGCTTAAAATGTTGGCGAATTAACAGGATTTCTCACGTTCCAATTAATCAATGTCAGTCTATGAGTCGACCTGGGGGATTAAAGGGGATTTATTGTGTAGTGTAACCAAGTATACAATCTTATTCGTAATCGAAGGGAAGGTTCCCAATATTATTTACATAAATCCATAAATCCAAAATTATGATATATTCTAAAGTAAAAATTAAAGTTAAAATATCAATATTTGGGGAACAAAAAAAGAAATTGAAATCAAACTTTGTTTTGCAGAATTTGTCAGTGCATTTATTTATAAATATTGATTTGGTTTTTCATAATTATGCATAGTTTTAGAAAATTATCTCTTAGCATTTCATTTCCAGCGATAATTTAATCTTTGCCCTGGAGTCGTATTATATCTCGCAATTAGAGAGAGAAAAAACTTCTAAAAATATATATCTAAATGTTGGGTAGTTTATGAATGATATTAAAGAAACCAGTTTTAAACTTTTATCTCGCGCATTTCTTGCGAAGTGTTTGTGTACAGAATATCAAGTAGTTTGGTTTGGCACGGTAGGCAATATTAAACTCAATTATATATAATCAGGCCATTTTTATTTTAAAAGGTTGTCCCAAAATGAACTTTTGCAGTTTTGGAATGTTAAAACTTTGGTTTTGAAGAGCCCATTTATTTAAGCACATTGCTCAAACTTTTTGCAATGTACATTGTAGATATATTCTTAGAATATTCTAAAAGAAAACAACTTTCAGGATGAAAACCATGGGATTCATCTTGCAAAACTGTATATTACTCATTAGGTCTTTGCAAACCACTTTTTCCACAGATACGTTAGCAACGGCATTTCGTGGGGACGTTTGTGCCACGGTTTTTCAAACTCACCCTTTCCTAAAATTTTGTTCCATTTTTAAATCATCGTCTGTTCAAAACGTTTGCCTCTCGTTAAGATTAAGCTCTTTGATTAAATTCACAACATAATACAGTGGAGAAACATTTCTCTTATTCTTTATGATTTTAAATACGTATTTCTCTGGCGAGATCGGACTGAAGATGATCAATTAGTGCAAAAGCCTGAGTCCAAAAACTAATGTTTTGAAAGACTAAAAAGGTTGAAAGCAGACGCAACCATACAATTATCCACCTACACAGTACACATCGCCTTCAGGTAATTATTTAATACAATACTTCATAAACAAGGCATTAGGGGGGGGGGGGGTATAGTGGTACACTCGACCAGTTCCAGACAGATAGATAGATAAACAGATATATATGATATACAATAAATAAACAAAAAGAAAGATGTTTGACTAATAGTCAGAATGATAGAGTAAAAGATGTATGGAATACAGCAGATTGAACAAAGGACAGATATATAGATAGATAGACAGATAGACAGATTGACATATAGACAGATGGAGAGATAGACAGATAGACAGATAGATAGATAGACAGATAGACAGATATATAGATAGATATATGATAGATAGACAGATAGACATATAGACAGATAGACAGATAGACAGATATACAGATAGACAGATGGACAGATAGAAAGAAAGGAATTGAGTCTTTGCCACAAAATAAGATTTGGTAATCCCTAAATCTTTTTCAACCTGATGATGGATTAAAGACCGTTGACATTTTTTGATTTACCAGAATTCATAAATTGAAATATCTAGAGTATATTACAATTGACTGCAAAGATAAAGGGATAGACAAATCTGAGTTTGTGGCAAAGACTTAAGTCCGTTGATTAATAGAATGAAAGACTGAAAGATAGAAAGAAAAATTGAAAGAAAGATAGATAAAAGACGGTAAAGTAGATACCCACGAAAAATAAACAAACATATAGCTATGTCAAATACCATAAAAAATATTTTGTTTAAAATTCCGAGTAACGCTGAATGATAAATGATTAAGGTTCTTGTGCATTTCTATTCTAATGCATGTTTACGCACAACATAGATTAATAACAACACAGATAGAACAATAGTCATCTTTTCAAGATTTGGGGTTTTTCGTTCACAATAACCCAGAGGCAGAAGCCTAAAGGAGTTTCTCGTATGCCGCGTTGAATTACAAGACAATGAAAGAGCATGCGCGTAACTCCTTTGGGCTTCTGCCTCAGAGTTATTAGAACGAAAAACCCCAAATCTTAAAAAGACGACATCTAGTGTTCTATTTGTATTTTTATTAATCTATGAAGCAAAACAACAGGAACTTATCATCACTCACTTATCTATAGACAGAAGGAGAAGGTCCAAGGAATTGACTCTTTGCCACAAACTCTGATGCTAATCCCTATATCTTTTAAATATAATGTCATAGACCTAAGATATTTCAAACTATCAATTCTGTTAGATCAATTAATTTAAGTTTGAAATATCATAGATTTACTCTATCAGGTTGATTTGGGGAAATTGAGTCATTTATGCACTCGTCGCTCCTCAAATTTTTAATTTCTCGTACATTTAAGAAATTCAAAACATTTTTGTTCTTCTAAATAAGCCTTCAAGAAGATGAGTAATGTTTGAAAAACGTAAAAATAATTTACAGGCAAAACATGGAGAAAAAGATATGTAGGTGACATAGTTTTAATAAAATGTTATTAATATTTATAGATCTGTTTTCTAGCACGTTGTTTGGTTCAAATTGGTTCGGAGTAGTTGTGCTTGGACAGTTCTATCAAATTTTGTGTTTGATTTTGAATAGAATATATTGAATTTGGTTCGAAATATGTTTTGAGTCTGTGTGGTGGACAGAAGATGGTTTGGTTCTTATTGCAGGGTCCGGTTGATTTTTTTTTTTGATAACTCTAGGATACAGTTTAGGAGTTATGCTGGAGTTGGTTGATTTGTCTAGTTTTGTTAGTGATGCTTGGTTCAGTTGGGATTGTATGGTTAGATTGGCATTATTTGGTTTGTTTGGAATTGTTTGGTTTGGATTGCACTATTAATTTTGGTTTGCGTTGTTTGTGGATTATTTGGTTCGGTTGACATTGTTTGGTTTGGTTAGCATTGTTTGGTTTGGCTTGCATTGTTTGGTTTGGTTTGCATTATTTGTTTAGTTAGCATTGTTTTGTTAGGTTGGCAACGTTTTGGTTGGCAATTTCATTGGTTTGTTTGTTTGGAATTGTTTGGTTTGTTTGGCATTGTTTGGTTTGTTTGGTATTGTTTGGTTTGTTTGGCATTGTTTGGTTTGGTTAGCATTATTTAGTTTTTGTTTGGAATTGTTTGGTTTTGTTGGTATTGTTTGAGTTGGTTGGCATGGTTTGGTTTCGTTAGCCTTGTTTTGTTAGATTTGCATTATTTGATTTTGTTAATTGATTTAATTGGTTTAGTTAACATGTTTTGTCTGTTAGACATTGTTTGGTTTAGTGAACATTGTTTGGTTGGTTAGTATATTTTGGTTTGGTGACATTGATGGTTTTCTTGGTATTGTTTTGTTAGGTTGTCATTGTCCGGTCAGTTGACATTGTTTGGTTTGGTTAGCATGGTTTGGTTTCGTTATCATTGTTTGGTTAGGGTAGCATTGTTTGGGTTGGTTAGAATCGTTTGGTTTAGGTATTATTTTGTTTGTTTAGCCTTGTTTAGTTTGGTTGACATTGTTTGATAGGTGGGTATTGTTTGGTTTTGTTGGTACTGTTCTGTTTTGTTTGGTTGGCATTGTTTGGTTTGGTTGTCATGTTTGTTCAGGTTGGCATTGTTTGGGTTGTTTGGTACTACTAGGTTTGGTTAGCATTATTTGGTTTGGTATGCATTGTTTTGTTAGGTTGGCATCATGTTGCTTGGTTGGCCTTGATTGGTTTTGTTTGGTTGGCATTGGATCGGTATAGTTTAGTTTGGTTGAATGACAGTGAACCAAGGAACCCCCGTGGTGTGTGTTTTACTCAAGTTTTATAAGAAGAGGAACGGATAGGACGGATAGGTTACAGATTCAGCATGGATTTATCAGGGGAAAAACTGCTAAACCCTCCTTCTTATATATATTACCCCTCCTCCTCTCCCTCCAGAGAGCCCCAAACTTTTTTGATTATTCAAATCATTGTTAATAAACTTACATTGATATCTTTAATTTTTATCAAGAGCCACAGAAAGTTTCCTTTAAAATCCAGATTTTAAATTTGTATCAAATAATCCTAGCTATAGGGGTTTAGATACAGGGTAGAAGAAGAAGAAGGGGGCTTAAAAGAATATTTGATGGAGGAAGGGGAGGGGGTTGAGAGACTAAAAGTCAGAGAGAACACGAGGGTTGAAAAAATAGAGGGGTAGGGGGTTCAAAGAAAGAAAGAAAGAAAGAAAGGAGAAGAAAGGGATTACATAGAAAGGAAGTAGAGAAGAGTTCGAACAAATTTAGTTGGAGGGAGTGGAGTTGAGGGGGTAAAAGACGGTAATTCGGAGATGGAACAAATAAATGAAGATAGGAGGGCGGGGGGTTGGCGAAAGAAAGACATATCAAAAAAGAGAAGAAGAGGAAGGGTTTTGGTTAAAAGATTGCGGAAGAATTACGAACATAAAACGTCGGCATTTGAGTCGGAAAAATCGTCTTCCTTATATTTCGAATTTATTTTAACAGAAGTATTTTTGCAATTTTTCTCAGTTTTTTTCCGTTTATTTTTCTTCTTTTCAAATATCAGATTTATGATAAGCCTTTTCTCTTTTTATCTTTACTTCTGGTTCTTGTTGGTAGTGTTCATTACCTTTTTCTTATGTTGCATGGTTTTGTTGTTCTTTATAGGTTCATGTTCTTGCTCTTAATAAGGACTTCATGTTATCTTTTTTAAACGTTCATGTTATTTATTACGTTTACGTTCTAGTTTTTAATTACATTATCGTTTTTCTTGTCTGTTAGATTCATACTTTTTCTTCTCATAGCTTCATGTTTTTGTTCTTGGTTAGGTTCATTGCCTGGTCTTTGGTTAGGTTCTTTTTTTTCTTGATCATGGCTAGGGATGTTATCGTTTTCATTTTTATAAAAAATGATGTTTCGTTATTAAAACGACGACAAAAACGAAAACGGTCGTTTTGCAAAATAATCGTTTTTATAAAGCTTTTCTTTGACGATCTTTAACGACGTCCCTACGTTAACGATCGTTAACAACGACCCATCGTTAACGATCTTTAACGACGACCCTTTCTTCATCGTTCGTTAACAAAGAGAGGAGGAGAAAGAAAACCACCCTGAAAGGCATCGGTACTTATCATTGAGCAGTTTAAAAAAAATATCAACAACTTTTTACCTTTATATAAGCGATAAAGTTGCATGTAATCTTTTTTTCAAAAACGATCGTTTTTTTCAAAAATGACAGTTTTTATAAAGTGCTTTGTTTCGTTAATCGTTTTTTATAAAAAACGATCGTTTTCAAAAACGATCGTTGTTCGTTTTTTAAAAGTTCAAAACGAGTGGGTCGTTTTTAAAAACGATCGTTTTCTTCCAATAAGAAACGGTCGCTTTTGAAAACGATCGGAAAACGAAAAAAAAACCGATCGTTTAACGATCGTTTTCAATTACGATCAACAACCCTAATCATGGCCACGTTAAGTTCATATTCTTATGCTTGGTTAAATTGAATGTTTTTTTAATGTCTACTTCCACGTTCATGTTTTTTGTTACATTTGTGCTTTTGTTCTTTGCCAGGTTCGTGTTTTTTGTTTATTATTGTTTTTGTTCATAAATGTTCATCCATTTTTTTCTTCTCGCTTCAGATTCCTTGCACTCATTCTTGTTTTCCTTGTACAGCCAGGTTATACAAAGAAAAAAAGAAATAAAGGCTTTTCTACTTTTTCAAAATATAGTCTAAAAAATTACTTTAAATTTTACACTGAGGTACTCAAATTGTGGGTTACCGTTTTCTTAGCTTATGAACGGAGATATAAGAAGATGAGCCATGCAGTTTGCACATCCGTAAATTGTTAAAAAATGAGCCAGTTTTCACATCATTAAATTGTTAAACATCGACCCATAATTCCGAATTTATCTCAGCTCAGCTAATGTCTTCAGTGAAGCACAGGGACATTTACTTTGGGAACACCAGGCAGTCTTTGCCACAATTTTTAATGTTCTGATCCTTTAATCTTTGAAACCCAATGTCAAAGAACCGCTGATATTTAAAACTATACATTTTGTTTAATCAAATGATCTAGGTTGGAAATATCAAAGGCTTGCACATTCAGATTGCAAAGAGGATTAGAAGTTTTTGGCAAAGGCTCAAAATTTCTTTAAATGTGGTAACAGTTGTCACAATATTGGGACACCCTATGGTTGTGGTAGATGATATGCCTGATATGATGAATGATATAAGTGAATGCATTAGTCTAGGATGAATTGGTTTAACACACTGGAGAACTAGAGATTGAATTTAGATTAGGTATTGCAGGGGTAAATTTATATATTAAAATTTAGATTAGGTATTGCAGGGGTAAACATATATATTTGAATTTATTAATTTTTTGCTAAAAGTTCTTTTTACCGTCTTACCATAAAAAAATTACAGTTTCTTTGTTGTACAGGGTAGGCAAATGTCCTAATAATCAATTTTTTTAACATTTATTTTTGAATATTGGTATTATAAATTTTTGTTGTATAAATAATATAAATAATCATATGATAGCAGCTTCTGGTTTTTTGATATCTCTATTTTCTTAAAATCTCCTTTTTTATTTTTCTTGTTTTGCATCATTGACCAAATGTTGGCTGATTTTGAAAATGATAATCCATTTATTTATCAAAAAAACGATTATTCTAATGAAGGAAGAATTATTTTTTTTTCTGCTATTATTCCTAAATCATGCGCAGGAGACTGCTAGCAGTTTTTTGTTTATTTTTATATTGTTGGGTATTTAGTAATGTAACTTACCACAGTTAAAGCCTAAATAAGCCATACATCGAAACAATTTATCAAATGTCGTCTTGAAAATTTTTCAATGGGTTTTATACTTTTTTACGTAAATCTCAGTATTTGTGAAAATAAATAAATAGCCATGAATATGCGAAAACAGTCTTAAAGAGCTCCATATAATCATTTAATTAAAAAACTAAATATCTGCAACATTTCATTATCAGAAAGTGAAGAATACAACATTTATTGAATTCTTTCGATGTATGGCTTATTTAGGGTTTAACTGTAGTATTCCTTGTCGGAGTAAAAAAGGAGTGATTGAGGGTTTCAGGGTTTGATGGTATGGATTAAAATATCTGTAAACACTTCTGGAATATAAACTTGATAGCTTAAGTGGATTTTACAGTTGATTGCAAAGTTATTTATAAATTTGATCTCTCACATGGTAAACAGAGGAAGGGTCGGCAAAAGTGTTTGGTTTGGACTCAGCTGGTAAAGACGACATTTCTTGGAAAAGGTCTCAAATCTGATATATGTCTAAAATATACATATAAAAAACTAAATTAAAGATAGAGGAATTAGAAAATTTTGGTTTGTAGCAAAGACTAAATTTCTTCCCAGTTTCCAGTTAGTTTCCAGTTTCCAGCTAGTTTTCAGTTAGTTTCCAGTTAGTTTCCAGTTTTCAGATTCCAGTTTCCAGTTTCTTGAAATTAACGGAATCTTTTCAATTTCCAATAGTTTTTCATAATTGCTAAATAATTCGGAATTCCAGTTATTTACATTAATATTTTGGAAAATCCTATTTGGAAAACGGAAAGTCCCAATAAAATATTTAAACACTTTAAAAACTAGGTTTAGGGGCAAATATGAAGTCATTCAACAAAGGCATCTATTTAATTTGTAGCTCATAAAATCTTTATGCACTGATGTAAATATAAATATTTAGACATTAAAAAGTGCATCTCTGTAAGTTGTAACATGCATGACTCCAATAAAATAAATATAATATAAACACCTGGGAACACATTTGATGAACAGGGAGAAGTAGCTGAACACTAAACAGTGCAGACATAGTTCAACCATTTCTCTTGTGAGCCGGAATCAGCTGAAGAGAAGTGGATGAACTATGTCTACGTGGTTCAATCATATCTTGCAGTTTATTAAACCAGTTTCTGGTTCTAGAAAGCTTACTTGTTTTTCAGATTCCGAAAATGGGTACAGTGATAACCAGAAAACTTTGGAATAGGTAGTTGACTTTTGGACACAAGATATGACTTAGTCCAATAAACATGAGGCACAGCAATTATGCATTGTAAGCAGACCCATTTCAATTAATATGATTTATTGAATTACTAGTAAATTCAGGTTATGATTGTATTTTTTTGTATTTGCTAAGAAAACCCCTATTATTTGTTTCTATGCACAGGCATGTAGTGAAATGTATAAACATTTCATAAAAGATCTAACTATCACATATTCAGTATTCACTATATTTTATGTTTTATATTACGCATTTTAAAATTCGGTCAACATGCATCTAAATTAGACAAAAAAGCAAGCGCAAAACATAAAAATAAAAAAATTATAGGATTATATTGTTTAAAATTAATTTCATGATCTTTACAACTTTTAACATGAATTTCTTATACCATATCTGATAAAAACTCATTTGCTCTGTAATCCTAACTTTAGTTTTTAAATTACACTAATCTAATAAGTAACAGGGGCGTTGGAAAAAGTTTTTAGCACTTGTTAAATCATAAATGATTGTAAACATTTAAAGTCAATGAACCTAGAGAAATTAATTACTTTTGATATAAATAACTACTACTACCATTGATTATTTACTACTTACCCTAATTGATGAAAAATTCTGTTGGCTAATTAAAAATTCTGAATCTTATTGAAAATTTGAAAAATGCATAAGATTTTAAATGTTTTTGTTTTTATGTTAAAACATTTTCAAAACGAAAAAAATTGTTAATTTTTCCTTTTTAGAATTCGAAAAACAAATGATTTTGTTAATTCTATTGCTTATAACCTTAAAAATTGGAACAAAACTACACAAAGCATTGAACTATTTATTAAACTTATTATGTTCTGAAAAATAATATCTATTTTTTTCATTGCAGTAAAAATATAATTTGTATTCCTATAAATTCAGGTTATTTATTGTATACGGATATGTAAATAATTGTTTCATTGCGCTAACATTTTTATTGGTTTTAAACCCCATAACACCTGGTGAATTTATCGTGAAATTTTATTATATTTGGATATGGAGTAAAAATTAAATTTTTTTCTTCTTTTTTATTGGTTTTGATTTTCATAAAAGCTGGTGTACCTATGTGTAAAGGTGTATTCTAATCTGATCAACTGCAGGATGAAAGTTGTATCTCTAATCCTCTCCATCCTTCTCCTCATCAACTCAACACGATCGCTCTTCTTCCAGCAGTCATGCCTTACTGCTGGAACATCATGTTCACTTCCTACTCCTACCACGTAAGAATAATAATATCAAGAAATTTATTATTCACTTTACAGATGAAACAAATATTCAGCAATTGTTTAGCCTATACACATTTTTGTCTTTTCAAATTTTAAAGAAAAATGTTTTTCTAAAAAGATTTAACAAAAAGAAATATTTAATTTTTTTTTGTTGGCGGGGAGTATACAAGAGTGGGGGGGGGGCGGGCTACGTTGGGTAGTGAAAGGAATAAGTAAAAGGTTTTGTCAATAATAAAAAATTATCTGTACTTATTTTCAGAGCTATTAGTAATCAGTGCTGTCAGAACTTAAACTTAGCGTGCATTGACCCCAATCCACCAGCTGATCCTACTGTTGTTGATATTACTCCGGCTGCTTTCCTTGCAAGACCAAGACAATGCATGACATTTCCTTGAAGACTATTGCTGCTGCATGAAACATGAGCCAAGAAATAATGTTATTAAAAATAATAATAAATTTTTCAAGCAGTAACAGTAACAGTATTTTAACTTTTAATTTTGGAACTCAGAAACTGCTTTGCTGTGGAATCTTAATCAAAAGTTTCTGAGAGAGATCATCATTGGTATCATGGGTGTTCATTTCCTAGGGGGTACACCCAAATCACCTTGAACCTAGCCGAATGCAGTTAAGGCTAATAGGTCTTTTAATTTCTTTCTAAATTACTGCAAGACACTGATACATGTAATGCAGCTGACAAAGGGAAGTTCTCATTATACAACAATGTCAGCAATAAACCTGCATATGGCCGATATCAAAAACAACTGGAATAAATATAGAAACTCAAGAGCTGATATTGAAATACTACAAATTGCCTGATCAGCTGTCGAAACTGCATATTAACCCTCCTGGGGGGGCGAGGGTATTCAGCTAATTGAATGAGCAAAACAGGACAGCCAGGAAACAAGAAGATTGGAAAAATAAGTATCTGCATTCTGCATTAAATACATGTATCAATTTATTTGTTTCATAAAAAATTATAAATAAATAAATTGATAAAGTTAAAAATTATGGCTCTATCTCTTCTCTGTGCACGATATATAACATTAGCAAAAAAAAACCTTTCCTGGGGTCATGTGATGTCCCATGCAAAAATTGGGCCCAATTGGTTATGCCGTTTTGCTGTTTATTAGATACAATCAGCAAACAAAGACCCAGACAGGCAAAGTATGTATGGTTGATAAAAAGAGTCGGCGGGTTGAATTTAGGCCCCTTTGGTTTAGAAAATGACTTTTGGCTCATAAAAAATTTAAACATACTTTTCTTCCTTGTTTACTAAATGATATTTGGGCAAAGTAAATATATGTAAACATTAAAATAGACTGTCCAGAAATCTTTTTTTACTGCAACACAATTTAAAAAAAAACATATATCTGATATACCATCGGGACTAGTTATTGGGGTGTTTGAGGTCAGGAAAAAGGCAGAAAGATGTTGGTAAGGATCTAGATGTAGGATTTAGAGAAGCACAGCCAGTCGTGGTGAGCTAAATTTAAAAGGACAGGGATCAGTAAAAGGCTTAAAAGTCTAGAGCCGAAAACTTTAGAATGAGATATCCTTAATTACGATCGCTTAATCTGAGTATCCAATTACACACTTTTGATTTTCTTCTTAATCCTCTTTTTTGGATATCCCTATTCTGTATAAAGTTACATTTGATAAAAATTGCAGATACAATGCTATATCGATTGGACTATATTATAATATCCGATTTAATTCAAATCAGCTGTTCACAAGCCGGCTTTTAAAGCATTTAAAAAATATAAATTTCATCATATTAATATGAACTTACAAAAAAACATATTTTATCACATTTTATGGCCATTGTAATTTTAAACGTTAGTTTTAAAAAACATTAATCCAAAACTTACGTTGGTTCAATCGATGTTTAGTTCAATTGATATGACACCATCAACACCAGAAATAAAGCCAGTTTTTCAAAAGTTAAAGAGTACATCTTAACATAACACGCTGATTGATTGAATTTCAAACTTCTTTCTTGGATATGGAATGCGTTTTAAAATAATCTTGGGTTAAGTAAAACCAGAGCTGAAAACTTTAGAATGATGGATAACGAGATTGATGCTTTATCCTCTCTTTTTCTTAATATTGAGACTAAACTAATCTTGTATAGTACTTGTATCCTGAAAAGTGTATAAAATTCAACCAATCAGAGTCGCGTAAATGAAGCCGATAAATTTTAAATTTTTCATGCCATTTAAGATTAATATACAGAAGCAGGAGGGACGCTATAATTTAAAAAACTGGTTTTAGATTTTTCTCTTCTGTATCCAAGAAAGAACGGTTTAAGAAGAATTTCAAAAGTGTGTCCATTGGATACTTAGATTAAGTGATCGGGATTAAGGATATCTCATTCTAAAGTTTTCAGCTCAGGAGTTTAAGCATTAATCTTGATATCCATCATTTTAAGTTTTCAGCTCAGGAGTTTAAGCATTAATCTTGATATCCATCATTTTAAGTTTTCAGCTCAGGAGTTTAAGCATAAATCTTGATATCCATAATTTTAAGTTTTCAGCTCAGGAGTTTAAGCATTAATCTTGATATCCATAATTTTAAGTTTTCAGCTCAGGAGTTTAAGCATTAATCTTGATATCCATCATTTTAAGTTTTCAGCTCAGGAGTTTAAGCATTAATCTTGATATCCATCATTTTAAGTTTTCAGCTCAGTATGGAAAAAAATGCTTGGTAGGATTAGAAAAGCACTTGAAAAATACCTGTATTCCTCAAAATTTAACCCCTAAATTTTGAAACAAGGGCTGAAAGGGTTAAGCAACATGATTTAGAGGTATTTGAGAACAAATATTTAAGATTAGCCATATCATTACCGAAAAATTCTACTTTTGGCCTAAAAACATGTTGAGGATTGTCTTGGTTTCTGCAGAAGT
Source organism: Eurytemora carolleeae (assembly GCF_000591075.1). Taxonomy (NCBI): domain Eukaryota; kingdom Metazoa; phylum Arthropoda; class Copepoda; order Calanoida; family Temoridae; genus Eurytemora; species Eurytemora carolleeae. Next base: position 61,183 of record NW_019398430.1, read on the forward strand.
TTGCTTCACCAGACCTCTGACAAGTCTCCTTCTGAGCTGTTCCTTCCGAATATTATGTTTTTTGGATCCTCCTGTCAAATATTTTTTCAAAGAGAAAGCGCAGTTTTCAGGATTTGAAGTAAAAAAACAGTATTTTTTAATTGTTGAAGGGTTGGATCCGTGCTCAATAATATACCAAATTCTTATTATATTTATGGCATGTTCTGGTGTACTTTGTACATATATAAATATACTTCCAAGTTCCAACAGCTTTAAAATAAATGATATAAGTAAGGCTCCAAAAATTGGCTTTTCATGTATTTCTTAGTGTCTGTTAATCCCTGTCATATTCACTATGTATATAAAGTCCTTTATTACAGTCTGCAGTATTTTATTTGTAATCACTAAATATATGTGTCTACTAGCAGTTCTGGCGGTACTTTTGTCTGTCCATAATACAAAATACTAATAGTCTTTCTGATCGAAGTCCCTCTGTCCTTGTTTGCCAGTAAGGGGCTTATCCATTTTTTCCTCTTATAGTCTACAAAAGTCCTAATAGTTTATATAATCCTTATCATATTTCTTGTTGTTCTTGTGTAACCTTAAAAGATAAATGTATTGTATAAATCATGAGAAGCAATATATATATGTACAGGTTTTTTTGAGAATACATTAAGAATGACTGACTGTCTTTGAGTTGAAAATGAGAAAAAAGTTAGAAATTCTAATGAAAATGAACATTTTTTTCTTTTTTTATCATTTTTAGCAAAATTTGATAAAAATAGTCCACAATCGATTCATGTTCATGCTGGAGTCAAGTGAGAGGGGGGAGGCTAGAGGGGGTGAAATATGCTGAGGGGTTGAGGGGAGGACTAAACTTGGTTTGCCCCCCCCCCCCCCTAGCTACACCATTGACTTAATAGCTTTCACTAACCCGCCAACTCTTTTGATCCATCCTATATAAAGATTGTTATATATATCTTTATCCTGGCTGGTAAGGTGTAGGGTTTTCAGCTTAAAGGAAAAGCAAATATTTTGTGAATTTTTTTTTGAGGAACAGAAAATGCGAAAATTTCATGAAAAAATAATACAAACATTTAGTGAAAAAATGCAAAAATTTCATGAAAAAATGGAAATTTTGCAAAAAAACGAAACAAAAAATTGCGAAAATCATCAAAAAAGACTCGGCCGTTAAGATCTTTCTTCTTAAAACACAAAATAAAATCTACTACGGAGCAGAGTATTCCACGAGTTCTTTAGAGCAATTAATTTTTGCAGCTATAAAACTCATGGTTTTCACAAAATTTTTGCAATTCGCAAAATTTTTGCATTTTGCGAAAATATTTTCGCATTTTCACGATAAGAAAATTTCATAAAATTTAGCATTTTTTCGTGTATTTTCATTTGTTCACATTGGATGAACATTAAAATGGAAACTGTTTTCGATTAAAATCGTAAGATTTGTATCATAAAAAATTAGTTCTTTTTCTACAGTGAGAACCAGAAAACTCTGTAACAGTGTAATTGATGTCGTTACAAATGTAATGTTTAATGTTCTATCTCAATTACAAAAGCTGAGATATCCTCAGGCTTTAAAAAATTTGCTCCCTCAGGTGCTCAGAACCTGGTGCTGTTTAATAAACTGATTTTTCTCTCTTCAATAATAATTCGTTCTTTAAAGTAGAAATAAATATGTTTTCACAGTTTATTGGATCTAAGATACATCTGTTGTGGTTTATTCTGGCTAAGCTTGCTGTCCTAGTATCTGAGAACTGTAGCTCGTCTGTGATAGTTTGATTTCCGCCCGAGCAACTTCCTAAACTCCATATTCGGTTTTGCTGCTCCTGTTCCGGATTTCATATTATTTCATATTTTTATTCAACTACAAAGCACGAGATAATACAAATAAAAAATCACAATTTACTATGTAGTTTGGACCCGCCTAACCAGAGTAGGTTGTTTTAATTGGTTGGCCCACTATAAACGAATGAGAATTGCAGATAAAAACAATGTACATTGTACATTNCTTCTTGCTTCTGTTGTTTGAGCTCTGATATCTCCTTGCTCAGTATAACCACAATTTCAACTAAATGGTTTAGAATTGTACCAAAACTAGATTTTTCAGGTTGTATATCAGTCTCAGAACCAATTCCTAGATCGGACAGGTTTTTGAGAATAGAATCTAGGGCAGCAATTTCTATTTCTGGGTGATTTTCTGACTTGTTATTTTCCTTGGAGTTAGTAGCCCTTGGAGGTTTTTCATGGTTTGCATTTTTCCTACCAGCCAATTTATACAACCTGTATAAATTGTTGACTGAACTATCTATACATGAACTTATAGATAATTAGTGCCAGATGACCGAGCGCACACACACACACTCACGTCTTGTCACGGTGAAGGAAGCTATATTTAACTCAATATCTCATTGAGCATGCTCCCGTGTAGTATCTGTTACACAGTAATCTTAGCTGTAGCTCCAGTTGCCCACAAATTTTAATAACTTTTTGCTTTCACTACAAAAACACTTACTACAGAACTTTCATACTTTCGACCACTGGGTTTCACTTGTTTAAAAAGAATTATTTTTTCTCCAATCACTGCACTTACACATTTACATATAGGTTTTTTTGTCTTCAACCAATAGGATTCATTTTTGCAACCTTTTTTTCCTTCTAGCAGATGAAATTTAGCTTTTTTTACAAAATAATTAATTTCTAAACCGCTTAAATTGCACATTTCTTACAACCTTTTTGTTCTTCTATTAAGGGGACTAAATTTTTTATGCAAAATTGTTTTTTTTCAACTGTAACCTCTGGAAAAAGAATTCTTAAGCTAGTGTGAAAGAAATTAAAAGTTATTTAAAACCAATTAATTGAAAGAAGAAACAGTTCCATAAAATTTTTTATTCCAGCAGTTGAAAGAAAATAAATGAAATAGAAATAGAAATCTAAAAATTTGAAGCGGTTAACGTTAAAAAAATTCTTGAAAAATAATGTGCTTTAAAATAACCTGATCAGGAAATATAAATGATTAAAAAATAGAACATTTTTATTATTCTAGTTTACATTATTTTATTGTTCAAATATTATCCATCAGCAATATCTTTCATCTTCATCTGTATTACTGGCATGTTCTGTTTAAATTCAGCCATTGATTGTAGCTCCTTGTTATAGTTCGTGGTATTGGATCTGTACATGCTAAGTTCAAATTTTGACAGCATTGCCCAGAAAACGTTCTAAAGAGATAAATATACTACTAAAAATTTCATTATTTTTATACTTTTTTTGAATATTTATTTAATGAAAATGACAAACAATTATTAACAGATTAAAATATGACAGACAATTTATTTGTTCGTTAGTTGTTTCCTTTGTTAATAAAAAATTATATTGTAATATTGATTGTAAGCAAGCAACTATCAACCAACATGACCTGAAACTAAACCAACTCGTATTTATTCATTTTCCAAAAAAAGTATATTCTTACGTTGTAGCAAGCGGTAGAGAACATGGATTTCCTGCAGTACGGCACTGTTGGAAGTTTAATAAGAAGGATTGTGTTGAATTGATGAGGAGAAGAACGGAGAGGATTAGAGATACAACCTTCATCCTGCAGTTGATCAGACTACAATACATTTTCAGACAGAGATACAACAGCTTTTATGGAAAACGAAACAAATAAAATGTTTAATTGAGAAAGAATTTTTATTTTACATCATATCATTTCCGCATGCCATAAAATATTCAGCAGTAAATAGACTCACATTTATAGAGAAATAATTTTTGTGAGCATGCCGAATATATGCATCACTTGTTCATAAAATTGAGATTGTTAACTAACGGTAACTTAAAAACAACGTAAAATACCCTTAAAGAAATGAACGGCTAAACTAAACTAAAAACTAATGGCTACCTAAATTCTTTTTCAACGCTTGGAACAAACCGTTAACAAAACTGCTTGAAAGAGTTGATACGTGTCCAGCCCCACCCAAAAAAGGCTGGGAAAGGGGGAAGGGTCTTTGCGTTTTTTATTATGTATGTAAAAAAATATTTTGCACCTGTACATATCTGCATGTGCTTTATAATAAAAATATGATTTACGGTCCCATTCCCTAACCATCTGTCCACTCCCCATCCCATCTCCATCCCATGCATCCCCATCCCATCCCATCCGTACCATCCCTTCCCCATCCCCCCCATCCCCTCCCCATCCCATTCAATCCCATCCCTCCCCATCAACATTCCCCCCATCTCATCCTATCCCTCTCCATCCCATCCCTCCCCATCAACATCCCTCCCAATCAACATCCCTCTCCATCCCCCCCCTCTCCATCCCCCCCTCTCCATCCCTCCCCACTTCATCCCATCCCATCCCTCCCCTCCCTATCCCATTCCATCCTTCCCTTCCCTTTCTTCCCTTCCCTTCCAACTTCAAGAGAGGTGGGGTGAGGACTCTTTAAAAACAGGCGGTAAATTAGGTAGTTGCCATTCATATATGTCATTAATATTAACAAAAATAAATTTCTAATAACAATTTAAACTTTCATGTTATAAATATACAAAGCTTATCTGTCTGTTTTTTTGTTTGTATCCAAGTTAGTTATACAAGTTTGTTCTCGTATTTCTATCCTAGAAAATTTACAAGGTTGTTCTTGTATTTCTACCCTAAATAATTTACAGGTTTATCCTCGTATTTCTATCCTATATAACTTACAAATTACAAATTATTTTAAGGAATCCAAACTTTTGCATGTAATAAATTGTTGCTTAGTGCCATATTTGGGCACACAGGATATAAACTACGTTGAAAAACAATCTGTGTCAAGAAAAAAAATTTAACGAATGAGAACCCATTTTGTAATATGATTAAATTTTCAAACAGGACTAATTGATGGCGAATAATTAACAACTCGGACTAAAGAACCAAAGGAAAGAAGGAAAGAATGAAAGAAAGAGAAAATAAATTCATGAATCTATCATTACCTGGTATAACCACCATAAACGGTTAAACTACTCTAGACGATGATCAGTCAATATCCTTCCAATCTATAGAGATCGATGTGAACAGTTACAAATTCTGCCAGATTCTCTGGCTAATGACCGGGTTTAAACCAATCTTTACAAAATTTTCAAATATGTTATAAAATAGCTCCCACATCGTGCTATTTTTTCCACTTTACAAAATTTTCAAATATATTATAAAAAAGCTCCCACATTGTGCTATTTTTTTCCACTTGTATACTTCAAGATGACATTTTAATTATCGAAAAGCATCTCCTCTTTTGATAAAAGCCCTTTGAAATTATGTTAATTCTCAATTTCATAAATTCTTTTAAAGAATGTCGTCAGTAACAAGACCGATCTATGTAATAATACTCGAAAAACGCATACCCACAGTTGTTCAACCAATGTCGTCAGAAGTATAGCTCTGAATATGTACAGCTTTGAATTCCTGTTTTAAAAATGTCGTCATTAGTACAGACTATGTCTGCACTATGTCATTCTAAATATGTTACATTTTGATTTCTTAAATATCTTGAAGAATATCGTCATTGTTATACACTATGTCCAAAATATGTTATTTTTACTCCAAAAACGACGACTCACAGTATTTCTTAAGATCTCATTCTAAATATGTTACATTTAAGTTTTTAATGTATCTTGAAGAATGTCGTCATTGTTTTACATGATGTCCAAACTCTGGCATTTTTACACGAAAAAAGTCGACTCACAGTATTTCTGAAGATGTCGTTATTATTACAACTTATGAATTCTTTCAAATGTGTCTGTTGTTTATATATAAACAGGGACACGATCAAATTTAAAACTTTTATCTCATGACTTGGTTACGAACTAGTAACCTACATTAAATTCACAGATATAAATTCCTTTCTAAACTAAAGTGATATATAAAATATATATTATGTAATTCAATCATTATCTTGAAAAACTACAGAAAATAAAAATATTTAGTTTTAAAGCTAGCTATACAAAATGCATTTTGCACATATTTTTGCAATTTTTTTTGGAGTGCACGCGCACCGGGTAAGTGTGTGAAAATCTTGGTCGCATTTTTAAAACACTAGGCCTCGAAAACATTTTAAATGGTATACAACCTATTTTTTGCACACATTATTGCAATTTTTTGCGGCGTGCACGCGCACTGAGTAAATGTACACCAATGTTGACCGTATTTTTGAAATCCTTGGCCCAATTCACTATTTATACATCATAGACATATTAATGGTATGAAACTAAAGGGATTTATTGCGAATTGTACCAAAAAATTATCAGGATTAAAACTTGTCAAGTTAGGAAAACGACGTAAACTTCCACATTATAAAGGTCCCATTGTGAATCGAGAATGCCCCTCTTTAAATGGAGGTTCACTTTAATGTTAATTTACGCTACATTGACCGGAAATAAGAAACTATCATTTTTAATCATATCTTTGATTCTTCAATAGTTGGCAAAGATGGTTCTATCAACCCAAATCTGCTTTATCACTTTTCTTTTACAATAAAACTTGATATATAATCTGAAGAAAGTAAGTAAAGAAACTCTGTAAGTAAGAGGCAAGTAACCATGTAGAAAATACCCTTACTCCAGTACAATTTTTCGAGACGTATCTATCCAGAGACCGAATTTAAAGAATTTGAGCAGTGGCTTAAATTTAACCCGCGGCTCAAATATGGTTGGTTTCACTTAAAATTGTATCAAATGTTTCAAGATTTAATCCAGCGCTAAATTTAAACCGGGTTTTGGCGGATTTAAACCGCGGCTCAAATTCTTTAAATTCCATCTCAGGTCTATCCTCTAAACACTCTTATCCAGGACTGGCTCTTCAATCAAACAGGGCCGGATCCAAGTGCCACACAGGCAATATCTCAATGCCACATAGGCAACGCTATATGCCACACAGGCAATACTGAATGCCACACAGGCAATTCTAGATGCCACACAGGCAATGCTAAATGCCACACAAGCGAATTGAATGCCACACAGGCAATTCTAGATGCCACACAGGCAACTTAAAATGTAACACAGGCAATGCTAAATGCCACACAGGCAACACTAAATGCCACACAGGCAATTCCACTCATATAATTCAACGAGGACTGAATGCCATCCTTCCGCCAAATTCAAGTACAGGTAAGGAGGACAGAGGCGGCCAGAGACAGAAGCAACCTGGCCTTGAGTGTTCATAGATGAGGTAAGATAATATCAACTCGTATAATTCAACGAGGAACAAGCAGTCCCAGACAAGCTTACTTAGGCTTCTGATAACTTAATCAAAAGCAGAGTCTTAGTCAACTGAACTGTATATTGCATTTAGAAATGGGTTATTTAAATGTAATTACAAGTCACAGTTGGTTAATATATATACGAAATAGACAATCACAATATAGATATGACAGAGTCATATCTTTCTACGAACATGGAATAGTTTAATCGCATTTCCAGGATTTGCGTATTTATTGCACAGTTGAAGTTTTAATGAACGTATCTAAAGGATTAAAGAGAATAGAATACAATTAATCTATTTCTGACCATATTTTATAGCATAATTTAAGTATGTTGCGAGACTTGAGGTAATCATGTTTAAGAATTCATTGAAAACCGCAAACGTAGTTTCAATGAACAATGTCATTATGTCTAAATTCAGAACTTTAAATCATTTGTAATGTACAACATATTGGCATTGCAAGTTTAAAGAATGTAAGTATGTTGCGAGACTTGAGGTAATCATGTTTAAGAATTCATTGAAAACCGAAAACGTAGTTTCAATGAACAATGTCATTATGTCTAAATTCAGAACTTTAAATCATTTGTAATGTACAACATATTGGCATTGCAAGTTTAAAGAATCTCATGTTTACATTCTTTTTGCTACAACCAGCTGCATTTATTAGTAAAAGTATAATTCCTGTAAATTATAAGAGTATGTATTTATTCCTGAATGTTATTGCATTCGGAAATGTAAATAATTAAGCTTTTGCACTCAACTTTTTTATATAGATTATGAATCCATTCACAGTTGGTGTGTTTTATAGAAATTTTATTGCGTTAGGAAATGGCGTTTAAATAACATATATTTTTTTGCCTTTTTTATTAGTTTTAATTCCCATAAATGCTGGAGTATCTTTAACTGAAATTGTATTCTGATCTGATCAACTGCAAGATGAAGGTTGTATTTCTAATCCTCTCCATCCTTCTCCTCATCAACTCAACACAATCCTTCTTATTTCCGCAGCAGCAGTGCATTTCTACAGTCGGAGCACCGTGCAGACTTCCAACACCAAATACGTAAGAATTTTTGAGTTTTGAAATTAATAAGAATGAGCCTATTCAAGAAAAAAAGTAAGATTTTTTTATCATTGATTTTTTGGTTGATATCTAAAATAAAAAGTAAAATTTGATATGTTTTTGGTTGGTTTTTTGACGATAAAATTAAAACTACTTGAATCTTTTCAGACCTATGAGTGCTCAGTGTTGTCAGAACTTAAATTTAGTTTGCGCAGATCCTAGCCCACCAGCTGATCCGGATGCACCAAACGCGTTTACTATCATGCAGTTCACAAATATAGCAAGACTATGTTCACGATTTCCTTAAAGACGGTAGAATATTAATGATGGACAAAATATGGACCATGAATTTAATATTTTATTTACTTTACATGCATATTTACATTTATGTATTTTAAAATGCAAAATTATATACATAGTTTAAATATATCAAAGATAAATTAATAAATTGTTTTTGTTTAAAACAATATTATTCTATAATATTGCATACAAATCTTATTGTTCTAATATGGCACGTGCCAAAAAGACAAAAGTGACTAAAGATAGAAATTTTCTTTCACTAAATGTTTTAAGAATAAAAGAAGGTGTCAAAATATTCCCTGGTATGTTTAAAACCTAAGAATATCCCTGTATGATAGTTTAAGGGTTGTAGTATAATTTTGGTAAATTAAATTATAGTATTACATATTAAACCTATTTAAACCTCAAACTTTTCTACAACCCTGATGCATTTATCTAGAAATACCCTGGTAAAACTAACTTTAAAAAAATGTTCATTCTAGCTTTGAAAAAATATCATTTTCAATTATTAAGACTAGGTGCATACAGGAGAAATTTTGAGATACAAGAGGTACTGGGTGCAACTGAGGGGTTCTGCAGGGTACTGTTGGGGCAGGGGGGGCTGGATCTTAGCTAGTGAAGTACATGGCCTGTACAATTGGTAAAGGATTAGCATATATCATCACTCTATATATGCTATAATCTCATTTGTGTGGAGGTGCTGCTACAGAGACTGAGGGGCACTGGAGGAAATTGGGGGTACTGAGTGAAACTTTGAGATACTTTAGGGTACTGTGGTGTACTGTGGGGTACTGTTGGGTACGCGGGGGTACTAGGGGGTTTCTAGGGGGTACTGGGAGGTACTGAGGCCAGGGTTACTGAAGGGTACTGTCGGATGTACTGTTGGGTGTTATCCTGCAGTTACCTGAGTACTCCGCAGTACCCACCAGTAACCCTCAGTATCAGCCAGTCCTCCCCAGTACCCCCAGTAACACTCAGAACCATCCAGTACTTCCCAATATTCTGAATTCTGTGCTTGTACTGAAGGAAAAGAATTAAAAACTATAATGTAATAATCCTTAGAAATGCTTCTGACTCTACTAAATATTTTTGTTAAAAATTTAAATTCAGTTTGATTTGGCAAATATTAAATGCAGAATCTTTTCTGCTTTATACGTTGGCATATCTTCTACTTGGTATATACAAGACCAAGTCAATGGGAGTTCCAGTATTGCTGTAAAACATTCTACAACCACAACAAAGAAACTATGGATATTATAATGATTGCAATGATTAGAACTAAAACATAGCCGAAATAAAAAGTGTGAGCTCCGCAAGATGTTGTGTTAAATGCAGCTGTAGAATCTTCAATCCCATCTTTAAACACTCATTCAGTTGATTCATCCATTGATTTTACAGTTCTGTTTCAGTACCCATTTATTGAACTTGGTTCATTCAATCTAAGGAATTTGCTCAATATAAAGCAATATTTATCAATACTTATTTTGACTTAAATGGCCTGGCTAGATTTGGTAGTTGAGTCGAAAGTGCAGTATTGTAGAAGAATACTTTAGGATTCATGTGATACCGGTAAGACATTTTTATGGTGTAAATTTTTAAAAAGAGCGTATAAGTTGTTTGTAATATTTTACCTGTTGTTTCAATCAGCAGAAGAAACATTTTTTTAAATTCTTAAATAACATTGACAAAACATGTAAAAAATACTAATCTACAAACTAGTTTGAGTTGCATTATTGAATGATTCTAAAGATGATTTTTATATCCCTTTCACTCTTTTATTTTAACTTGACAATAATACGTTCATCCTTTCCAAGATGTCGTCTTCATTCCATTTTAACATTTTTATCCACTAAATCACTTATTCTCTTATAGTTTTACACACACATATTTTATCCTATCGGTATCTTTATACTAAACTTCAATATTTTGCTTATTCTCTTTCAATACAGTGTTTCTTAAAAAAACATCTACTCCTTTGCCCAATCTTTCCAATCACTCTAACTACCAATATAACAACCCTTATTTTCATCCTAGCTCTCATTGATTCCTAATCCCAAATCTTCCAATCCCAAATTTCTCTACAGCTGATTTCCATCCCAATCCCAACTTCCTCTTTAGTTGATATCCTTTCCAATTCCAAAAATTTTCTACCTACTTCCAATTGGTTCTATCTCATTCATATACCTTATTCCCAAACCAAGCCTAATCCCAATATCTTGAACATTAGTTAATAATCGTTTGGGATCCCAATAGTTTGGATTTTATGTAAAAGTTACGACACTATAAACTTTTTATATCATGCTTTATTTATGACAATGGACAAGAAAATATGAATTTTAGAAGTATTAGAAAGTAATAAGCCTGTGCAAAAAACCAGCCTGTGTGAATATTTTGAACTGTATTATGCTGCCTAGCTAAAGGGGTGTTTAGATCCCTTGAAACAAAAGTTATTAATATGTTTTCATGTTTTCACTTTTATATCTTTAATAGTAATGCAGGGGAGGAGTAGGACTCTGGGTTGAGAAATCACTTTGTTTTGAACCGATTAATTCAATTTCTATCTTCTTACCTCCCGTTTTTGAATCACAATTTATTAAGATTAAAAATGGGAAGAATAAATATACAGTTGTAGGTAACATTTACAGGCCTAACACTGCTCCGTATGCAGACGTGAAATATTTTAAGCAAACAATAAGAGAAATTTTTCAAAAATTAGGTCTGATCCTACTTCAAGAAATGCGCAGGATGTAGTCTTAGTAGGAGATATGAATAATAACCTTCTAAAACATACATTGCATAGTGACACAGAGACTTATTTAGATACGCTTCTTGAGAATAGTTTTTTGCCTCTTATAACTCTTCCTACTAGAATAAATCACAATTCAGCAACCATTTTAGATCATATTTGCACTAACATTGCTGATGATAGTTTTGTTTAGTATAGGAT
>NW_019398430.1:72857-82504 GCF_000591075.1 Eurytemora carolleeae
AGTGATCCTCTTTTCCTTAAGTATAAGATTCTAAAGATTAATGATCTGGTAGACTTTAACCAAGCTATATTTATGTATAAATATACACATAAACTTCTTCCTGCATCTTTTGAAAATATTTTTAAAAAGCTTGGAAACTTTGAAAGATCTCTTAACTATCAACTTGACATTCTCAAAATGTGCTCATTACAGTATTTACCATCAAGCTCTCTTCTTAAGATGTGGAATAACCTGCCTCTTGACTTAAAAAGAAGCAACTCTCTAAGTATATTTAAAAATAGACTACTAAATTCTCTTTTTGAAAATTATAGGACAATGTGTTATAAACCGAATTGCTATTCATGTAAAACTAATTAGATATGTTTTAATATGCTTTGATATTTGTTGTGTACATGTCTGAAAATTAATTTAAACTCTAGTTATTCGAATTTATGTATAAACTATTTTGCATTTGATAAATTTGCAACCTGATCTCTAATCGCTCTCCTTAAATCTATTTAATTAAAATATTTTGTTATTATAATTCCTAACATTAGGTAGAAAAAATAATCAAAACAGCCAAGAGCTATTTTCCACCTAATTGCTTTATACTTGTACTGTTAATATAATCATCAATTTTGTGAGTGTAAACTCTATCTGTATACAGATACATTTATTTTAGCAATAAACTTTATCTTATCTTATCTTATCTTATCTTATCTTTGTTAAGCCTAAAAGTGTTTATATTGTCAAATATTACTATCTTTAAATTTGCCCTGAATTTGGCAATCTGCAAAAAGCAGGCTAGACACAGTCGATATAGAACCAGTAAAGAGAAAGGATTCAAGATGTAACTCTACAAAGAAGAATAGAACTGTTCGATCCACGTACCACCCTCGCTGTCAAAGCGAGTGCAATGAACCCTATATTCTTTATGTGACCAGATCTGATCAATATACTTCTTTAATTTGCAACCACTCGATTCATGAGAGAGAGAGAACATCATATTGCTGGTTAAAGATTAAGAAGTCTTTTTATATTCTTATATATCCTACCATCTCAACCTACCCTCCCCAACTCAAAATACTTCCTCTCCAAATTCTTCATCTCTCATTTTCTGAGACAAGTTTGATAAATAGAAACAGGTTGGGAAAGATAATAAACTTATATCATTGAAAATAAGTTATTAAAATTCATTTAAAAATCATTTATCAGGAATGGTCTAAAATAGATCACAACTTTTAAATTGCTTGTAATAAAAAAATTTTAAATAATTTTAACTTTATCAGCAAAATGGTATGTAATGCAACCACATGCTTTGTCATGAAGTCTATAAGGCACCCCTGTTTTCAAGATGAAGCTGCTGGAGATGAAACCTGTTTTTGCCGACAAATTCATCTGTCTATGCATGCACAAGAAACTCGCGTGTGTTGTTCTTTTCAATTTTTTCCAGTATTATTGTAAACTTGTATTTGTGTGATATATTTACTGATTATCATGTTAAAATTGGAGGACTAATGTGGTAAATATATTTTTCAGATATTTAAATGTATTCTTTGTGTTTTGTATGTTCATTTTTGTATATTTCCTAGCAAAGCTACAGTTTTTAAGGCCTGAGATTATGATTTTGTATGAGTTGTATAATGGATGATATATTGTTGAATTGTAGTCTTAAAGCTTTTCTGTAGACTTAAACAAGTTTTATTGTTAGATTGAAGATCTGTGCCCTCAATAAAACTTGATGCTATCCTGTCTTTGATTCATTATGACGAGTAGCAAGAGTAGAGGATCTTACGGTCAGGCCCGACAAAATACAGCACGGTAGTTGTCTATTGTAAACCCACCCAGCTAGTTCATTCAACCCAAGCTAAGTTGTATCATGAGTTGAGAACTGGACAAACAAAATAATATTGATTGTATTTAACCCGTTACTACTGGAACTGGTATCAACGGCCAGAGGAAATTTCCAGGGTAGCAAGGTTCAAATCCTGGGAATCCTTATCAGGGGAACACAAATAACGGTGCTTTCGTCGGAAGAGAAAGCAATCTGAACGTCCATTTTGTCCCCGAGAAAAGGGTTAGTCTTGATGAAGGAGGAGAAGAGAGCGGTCGATCACAGCTCCAGTAGCTCCGAGAGGAGAATTAGCTCCATCTATGATTCCAGGATTAACTTCGGTTGATCCTCAGTTTGTATTTTAATAATAATGTAAAATAAATGTCTGTGCAAAGTTAGTCCTTTAATCGATTCCATCTGGCTGGTTATATTGAGTTTCTCTTTGTAAAGTTGCCTTTATTGAGTTCTTTATACATGAGTTTCTATTAAGTTTATACTATATTATCTTAAGGTCTTTAGGAAATCGCCAAGGTTCCGTAACATGGTTCTTAATGGCTGCAGGATTTGCAGTGAGGTCAGAGCTACTGATTATAGGAGGGGTAAGGGGGGGGGTCAGCATACTCACATACTCTCTATCTTTTAATCTATCTATTAAGTTGACACACAAACTTTCTATCTCTATCCCCCATTTCCAAATTCATGTCCAATTTTATAAACAATTGTAACTTACTTAAATTGACTGTCTTTTGCTACAAACTTTGTATTTCACTTTAATAATCCTTAATTCTGTAACCTGTGGCCGTAAAGTTGGTTCTTTTGCAGGGGTATGTTTTTAAAAGGCGGCCATTAATCGTTTGAATAAACTTAGAATCCATCTCACAACTTTCTGTTATGAATTAGATCAAATACAATTAACAATAGGTTTTTATTATAAAAATGTCTATATACTTATTAGGTTATAGCACTTAAAAATACTTAGCTAGCTCAGGCAAATCTTGTAGCTTTGACCCAAAGAGGAGGAACAAATCTTTCATCTCTCAACGTCACTTGCCGACTGGCTTGATTATCCTTCAGGTAGATTGTTTTAAGCCTGGTTTTCTAGCTGTAACTGAGGTTGATTATAATTATGAATTAAACATTCAAAAGTTTTCATCTTTACAAACAATGATATTAGCACAACATAAAATAAATGATATAAACACTGCACAACTTTTTAACCTTTTTTGCGAGCTGATCTACTTGCTCAAAACTATCCAACTGTATCAACCTTGTCATGATCATGATCAAAAAATCATTTATGTCCGGCAGATCATTTTATACTTCATCATCTAAACCTGTTCATGAAAAGATAGAATTTCAAGCTTTCAATATTTATGATATTAGAATACTAAAATAAACCTTTCTTGTTGTATTCATTTTTATCTCATTTTTGTCTTTTTTGCTCTGTAAAAAATTTAAATCCAGGCTCACTGTTTAGATTTGTAAAGAAAAAACATTCTTAGAGTTTCTTTTTGCCTTCTCGTCTAAAAAGTTTCATAAATAATCATATGAATTGAATTTCATTTTATGACAGTTTTATATTCTCTTTCTTTGTTAAAAATAGTTTGACGAGAAACCAACAGATCCTGGTTACTAGAGCTGTCTGGGCACATATTTTGCTGATCAGGGGATCATTTTAACGCTAAACCCAAGACAGGAGCGGACTTTTTCCCTGCTACTTGATCACGGAGAGGAACTCTTCCAGCGCAAGTACAAGGGTAAAAATAGAACTTCATTGCAGGGCTAAAATTAAATTCGCAAATTCATAAATTAATTGACCTGTTTTTTATATATAGAAGATGGACACTGGAACCATGAACTTGTAAGTTTACAGAGGTTTATTACTTCATAACTGTTTACATCGTTTAAAATAAAAACCCCCCCCACATTCGAATCTACTTAAATGTAAAAATTCTGAATTTTTTTACCAATTATGACTTAATTTCAATATGGATCTGTTTTCGATTTCAGATTAAAATCTCAATCTCATTTTCTACTGTTTAATTGAATGAATGATTGAAAACCCCTGAAGCAAATCGCAGAAACAAATAATAAGTTATAATCATTTAATCTTTTATCGGTTGGGACTATTAATGTCTGTACTAAAAATAATGGCTTCTTTCGCGTCCTAAAAAATGAAAAAAAGAAAAAAAACATGGTTCTAATCAGTGTTTTTTGTTTTATTCAGTATAAACTGATCCCGGCACACTAGCAGAATGACGGAATGATCTCGGGGAAAAACCCACTCTACTGCTTGATCTTGGAGTGGAATTTTTCCTGTTCTGATACAACGGTAAAAATAAAATTTCTTTGCGGGTTTCAAATTAAATTCATAAATTAATTGATCTTTTTTTATATGTAGAAGGTGGACAATGGAACCATGAACTTGTATTGTAAGATTACAGAGGTTTACTACTTCATAACTGTTTACATTGTTTAAAATAAAAACCCCCCACACTCGAATCCTCCTTAGCTTAGCTTAAAGTTTTAAGTGCGAATCAAGCACACTAGCAAATTATATTTGACTGCACTGAATGTTAAACATTTTTAACTTTTTATTTTATAAGGACTAAAACGTCAGTATAAATCGTTTTTCGTTAATGTTTTAAATCTCCAGTTCAATCTCTACAGTCAGGATGAATGAATGATTGATAACCTCGGAAGCGAACACCATAAAAATATTATATGATACTATAATCCCTTAGCTCTTTGAACTATTAATATTTCTACTAGAAATAACAGGCTTCTTTTTAAATTTCTGACCGGTCACTAAAACTCTCACGTCCTGAAAAAGGAAAAATTAACATGTTTTTAATAGTGTTCTTTATTTTTATTTAGTATAAACTGATCCCGGAACAATAGGCAGAAAGACGGAATGATCTCAGAGAGGAACCCACTCTACTGCAGAATTATAAGGTTTGAACAGAACTGAAACGCCTCCTGAACCGTGGATAACTGAGACAAACTTCACTGCCGAGAGAAATCACAATTTCATAAGATATGAGGACAACAAAGAGACTGAAGTCTTGTCTCTTTCCACTATTCCAGTTTTTGTAACCTCGATATTAACGAGGAACCATCAATGTTCCCTGTTAGTATATTTCTTAATTATAATGTTCCTTTCTTTACCTAGATTATGTAGCCTCAATACTAACAAGCTAACATAATTTCTCTTTAATTTAAAAGATATGAGGAACACGAAGAGACTGAAATATTATCTCTTTCCACTATCCTAGTTTATGTAGCCTCTATATTAACGAGGAACCATCAATGCTCCTCGTTAGTATATTTCTTAATTATAATGTTCCTTCTCTTACCTAGTTTATGTAGCCTCAATACTAACGAGCTAACATAATTTCTCTTTAATTTAAAATTAAAAGAAAACTAGCTCCAGTGCATGTTTTTTGAAAACATGCACAAAGTTATGTGTAGCACTTTCTAATATAGGATAACACAAACTGTGTTTGTAATATCTCCCATTTATATTGCATACAAGTATGCTATCTTATTATAAATAATGTAGTTTGTTTTTTCTCTTGAACTGCTGCCTCATCAATACTTGAATATAAATGTATCATCAATTTTGGCAAGAAAAAATGATAAAATGTATCCGTTTATAAACAAATGAATATAAATCCATATTAAATTGAATAAATGGAATAATATACTAAGTTCGTTACTACGAGAATAAAAACTCATGATATAAGAAAAATGCGATAATCTTCAATATCTCAAAATTCAGTTTAATTTGAACAATCCAAGGATACAATGTGAAGACACATAATAAGCTCATTTATCAGGTAACATGTATATAGACAGCCTAATTAGTAGCTTAATGTGCTGTAAGCAAATCACAGCAATATCTCTCTGTATCAAAATATTGAGTATAACTGTCAAGAAATGGCGTATACAGTATAAATCTAAGGTAAAGTTTACAAATCAAAACTGGTTTTGACATTAGAGGTCTAATATGAGACCATAGGAATAATAATACTTTTTAAATGCATAGGATGCATAGATGCATAGTTTATATACATTTTATATATCGTTAATGTCATATATTCATATATACCATGAAACATTATGTATTTATTTATAACATAGATGCATAGACTTATATAAAAAAATACATACAAGTTTATATACATAGGATGCATAGATGCTTAGATGCATAGATGCATAAATGCATAGACTTATACAGGAAAATACATACAAGTTTATATACGTCTGCATAGGATGAATAGATGTATAGATGCATAGATGCATAAACTTATATAAGAAATATATACAAGTTTATATATGGCTGTATAGGATGCATAGATGCATAGACTTATATAAGAAAGTACACACAAGTTTATATACGGATGCATAGGATGCATAGATGCATAGTATGCATAGACTTATATAAGAAATATATACAAGTTTATATACAGCTGCATAGGATGCATAGATGCATAGACTTATATAAGAAAATATAATCAAGTTTATATACGGCTGCATAGGATGCATAGATGCATAGACTTATATAAGAAATATATACAAGTTTATATACGGCTGCATAGGATGCATAGATGCATAGATGCATAGACTTATATAAGAAAATACATGTTTAAACGGCTGCATAGGATGCATAGATGCATAGATGCATAGACTTATATAAGAAAATACATGTTTATAAACGGCTGCATAGGATGCATAGATGCATAGACTCTTATAAGAAAATACATACAAGTTTATATACTGCTGCAAAGGATGCATAGCATAGATGCGTAGACTTTTATAAGAAATATTATTATTCAAATCTTTATTGGGTCAAATGTGAGACAGAAATTAGCAATAATGATCACAATTAATTTAATAAGATTAAAAACTATTTAGTTCAGATTAAGTAGCGTTTTACTAAATAATATAATTAAAGACATTTGAGTTAAAAAGTTTGGTATTAATATTAGTATTAATAACAAATAATTCTCCAAAAAGACTAGCACCAGGAATTATGAGATCAAAATCAGTAATGTAAAAAATTTAAAATAAAGATCTTTTGTAAAATAAACATTTTAATCACATGGGGCGACTAAAACTTTGTCAGCTTTGGCCTGTGGTACTTTGGGCTTTAATCCATTTTCAAAACACCACATGGTATAACGATTTATTGCCTTCACAAGACAATGCAAAAAGAAATAATGATGTCGCTTGTTCATAGAGTTCAAAATCTTTTTGAATTTACCCAACCAGATAAAAGTTTGTTCAGCTGACTCGGTATTGGGATGATAAAAAGTTTCCCGTAATTGTTGAACAACTTTTGGATAATTTTGCCTACAAGATTCTCTGAAATGGTTCTAAAATTTAGACTTAATAGAATGGTCTACCAACCACTTAATTGTCTAACAATGTTTTCATAAAATAAAGTTGTAAAATCAATATTCTAGATAAAGCTCATACGCAGTAATTGATTAGACTATTCTATTAAGTTAACTTGATATGCAGGGCATCTACTCCTTTTGTAATATTATTAAACACAGAAATGCCTTTAGAAGATTATATATATTTTGTAGGTATTCAGCAGAGACATAAAACATTGTTTTAAGAATTCAATATGTATTAAGAGAGTCTACACTCTACAGTCCCTTTAATTATAAATAATTTTCTAAATTCCTAGTTTAGCCTCAGATGTTAACTGGGATTGATCACAGTCCCAAAGCTTTAAACGTTCAAAATTACACTTAATCATGATTGAATTTTTGTTTCTAAAATCAATTTGAAAAAAAACCACTGCAATTTAAGATCAAAGACACAAAAATCTAACCATATTATCGTAAAATAAAATCTTATCATCTATATTTCTGTATTCCTTTAGATAAAGCTCACAATATTTAATTGTTGGAATTGCTACTTGCGATGTACTTTCAGATTTGTATAAAGGTGACCAATATCTAATTATTCCGCCAGAAGAAACAAAAAATAAGTGCCCCCTGGAATGGACATTCATGGTTACCAATCCTGTGGTGTCCTTATTGCAATCTTTGTCTGTATCCAGATTTTTTTCAAAACTAGATGAGTCTTTCATTGCAGTAGATCTTAAAATTTGATCAGTGCCAGTGGCTTCCCCTACAGTTTCAGATGTAACCTTGATTTTTTCTGCATCTATGCATCTATGCATCCCATGCAGCCGTATATAAACTTGTATATATTTCTTATATAAGTCTATGCATCTATGCATCCTATGCATCCTATGCAGCCGTATATAAACTTGTATATATTTTCCTATACAAGTCTTTGCATCTATGCATCCTATGCATCCTATGCAGCCGTATATAAACTTGTATATTTCTTATACAAGTCTATGCATCCTATGCATCTATGCATCCTATGCAAATGATAAAACTCGTTTTTAACTCCAATGGTCTCATATCGTGCCTGGTATCGGTTTTGATGCTGCACTACAGACTTGTACCTGCCCCCCCCCCTTTTACTTCAGGGGTTTTACATCTTTTGAATGAAGAACTCAGGGGCAAGGGAATACAGAACGTGACGATTTTGTCGCAGAACATAACCCTTGGATTGTAAGATGTAAACACCCTTGTAAGGCTGGTTTGTCCAACCAGTGTACACCAACACAAAATCAAATTTCTGAAGATACCAGTTCGATTCTCATAACTGGAAGAATATTCAGGATAAGTGAAAGGGGGGGGGGGTGAACTACAAAAGAAGTTCAAAAGTTTAAAGAGAGTTGTAAACTGGAATTCTTCTCACCCTACATGCATGTTAACTCCTTTATCTAGCTACAGAGTACAGGGTGTGATTAAAAGTGTTATAACAGTGTTATTTAAACTGAAGTGAAACCTTAAATCATCATATTTTGTCCTGTGTTTTAGGATAAATGTCAACTATCGTTACCTTACTTACTACAACGTTTTAAAGTCTAATGTCGTATTTGTAATAAAATAATAAAACATTTTCATTTTTGAGTTCTCATTGACAAACTAACAATCATTAGATTAGGATAAGGAAATATTTAAAGTAAGAATGAAGATAAACAAAAGGATCTAGGAAACTTAAGTTGAGAGTCAAAAAACCATAAAATACTAGAAAGGAATTTATCGGGAATAAGTTAGGTGAGTTGGGAACTATAATAGAAAGAGATTTAAGAACAACTGGGAAAGGATCCAATGAATTGGGAGTTAAATAAGGAAGATTTAAGAAGTATGGATAAATTGGGAATGTGGTTTAAGTAAGATACTGGCTAATTGGGAATAGGCAAAGCAGATTTAGAAAAAGGATAAATATATCTATTTAAGAGGAAGAAAAGTTATGTAAAAGTTTGATTGGTTATGATTAATTATTGGGATATAGAAAGACTCGGCTATTTGGAATTGGAATGGCAGATGAGTCAAGAATTATTTGGGATAGAAAAAGATATACCTGGGAAAAGTTTGTAATACTACAAAAATAATGATATATTAGTAATTAGGACAGTGGCGTAAATAAGGGGGGTTATTGGGGTTACTTACCCCCCTCCCCTATAATGTTAGGGGTAATTACCCCCCCCCCTAGAATCTTGGGGACACAAATATCCCCGTTTAGTAACTTGATCTCCATTCTCCATGTTTATGATTACAATTAATTATTAGGAAAAATGTAAAAAAAAAATTTTTGGCGCTTCGCTCAGATAATCTTATTCAATCAACTTTATTAAAGTAACATAGATAAATTTTACCCAAAAATAGAGTTCTTTAATGCAGTAGCGTACTTCCACTATATGTCAAACTAAGAATAAAGCTCTTCCGGGGGGGGG
>NW_019398431.1:0-11113 GCF_000591075.1 Eurytemora carolleeae
TATTCTGAACTGCGTAGAGTCTAGGCTAGATCTCAACCGCTGGTTCAACCGCTCCCGCTGAGTTTTTTTCTCCAAAGTATATATCATTCAAATAAGGGGGGCAAAAACTTATTTTGTAATAAGAGGATTTGTGTAAACTTTTACTAATTGTTTTCTATTTGAAAAAAAGAGAGAAAAAAAATAACAATAAAAAAGTAAAATAGAGTAGTAATTAAACAAATTTCTTTTTACGAAAAGAAAAAGAGAAAAGTTTTAATTCTTTAGAGCTAATTCTATTGGGATTTAACTGTGGAATTCACTCTACTGTTTTCTCAATATTAGAGATGTCAACGTTTTGATTTTTCTAGATTTTAGTAAATGTAGTAAATGTAGTGAAAAAACAGTGAGCTCCGTTACGCTTTTGCATTTCCCGTTTTAAAAAACTTTCCCAACGTTGCGTTAAAGCTTATGTGTATGTGTATGAAATTTCCAAGAAAATGATGTATATTTATTTTTTGCAAGATACAAGACAGGAAAACACTACTAATTTTCAAATCATCAATCAGATAAAAGTTTACACGTTATCATTGGGAATCGAGCATGGCCCTCTTTAAATGGAGGATCACTTGAAATTATCATCGTGTATTTGACGAGCTTAAAAAATAGACATGTTTTTGGACACTTCATAAAATGAGTTAAAATTCGGCAAGGCAAACCACTTTTGCATGTGGAGCAGTTATAGTTCTAAATTATTTTAGATTAGTTTAGGGTTAATTTTTTCTTTTTTTTACGCAATGCAGACTGACCCTTTTCTTCTATCTAACAGAATTCATAGTTTAAAATATCTAAGGTCTACAACATTGGGTAGCAAAGATATCGGGATTAGAAATATAAGTTTGTGAACAACTCAATTCCTTTAGATATTCTTATCTAACAGAAGTCATAGCTTGAAATATCAAAAGTCTACAACACCAGCTTGCAAAGATGTAGAGATTAGAAAATTATAATTTGTGGCGAAATTTTAGTTATTTTTGTGTGTTTATTTATGTTACTTACAAAGTGAGTAAAAAAGCGGCAAATGTTTTCAGAGTTCATGTTTGCGGTTTTAAAAAATCAAATATAGTAAGACAAGTGCTAAATTTTGTTTTAACATAAACAACGCGAAATAAAATTATTTAACATTTTTTTCTTTAAAAAAAAAAACGATTAAAAAATCAGTTTTTTTCTATTCTAAAGTTTCATAAAAATCTATTGATGAATAAAACATAATTGCATTTTCCAATTGATAAAATATTGTTGCATTTTAGTAAGTATCTACATTTCTAAATTTTTCAACCTAAAACATGAACCATGCCAACTGAAGTTATGATTTCAAGTAGTCAAATAAATATGAAACCCAGCAATTGTGTTTGTTCACAGACCCGTTCCACTTAAGTTGATTTTTTTACAATTAGTAAATCATTTGCTTTATAACAGAAAATGCATATGTAAAATTTCTTAATGTCGTCTTCCTTCTTCAGAGTTTTAGTGGGTTTCATCAAACAAGATGTTCAAGAAACATTTATAAGATTTGAATTTTTACTAATAGCATGTTAAAAAAAACTCGTTTACACTTTAGTTTTTTTCAAATTTACTAATCCCTATATCTTTCCAACCCGATGGTTTAAACCTTGTATATTACGATATTAATGGTCTACAACATCGGGTTGCAAAGATATATTAAATGAAAATAAGAGTTTTTGGCATAAACTCATTTTTTTGAACTTGAAATGAAAAACCATAAGTTTTTGCTCTTATAATCATCAGTCGAATCTCTTACATTGATATATTAGAGACGTTTTGAAATGTTTTGATTGACAGAATTATTGTTACACTTTTGAAATTAAAACTCAGCCCTCATAGTCTAACGTTTTATGAACAACATTTTCATCAGACATATATCTAACGTTAGACTAATCAATTTAGCATTCAGAGAAAAGTTATGAAAAGTTTTGATTTACAGAATTACATTTTTTTAAATGTTATACGTTACATTATTGAAATTTTACTCTGTAAAAAAAACTTTCGTTTCCTGATTATTAAAATAATAACCCATCTCTGCAACGTTGAATTTTTCATTATACTGTAAGGGAAAACGTTTCAAAACGTTTTCATAAACAGTAATTCATTTTTCAGTGTAACGTTGTTTACACTTTATATAAGTTGAACTTTGAAATAGAAATCCTTTCGTTACGATATTCAATCAAATCACAATTCATTTTTCAAACCTTAGACTTTCAAGCTTCCCTTGGAAATAAAACATTTCTTTACGTTATGGTCAAAAAAGTTGTAGATATTAGAAAAATAACGTTACATTTCCACAAAACGCTAACGTTGGGGGTATATTCCTCTAACGTTAACGTTAGGTATGAGCTCCTATAACATTAATGTTTAACGTTCACGTTATATAGAATATATCCAAACGTTACACATTATTGTAACGTAACGTAAAAAAAACGTTCATTTTACGTTACGTTCCACTATCATTGACATCTCTACTCAATATACTGTAACGGGAACCAAAGGTTCAAATGTTATTTTTTCCATGTTTCAATACAAAAAGTCTTTTTAGGTTATGGTAGATTTTAATTTCCAAGAAATTTAGAGACTTGTCACAAGTTCAGGTTCTTCTGAAGTTTCCAATTCTTTCATAATTTCCCTGAAAAATACAAATATTCAATCTTTGTTAAGGCTCATACTCACACTCATTTCATGAAAAAAGATTGGTGAAAATATCATAATACTTTAAAAAAAGTTAAGACACATACATTGAGAACTAAAAAACCAAATTCATAAAATAGTTGTAAATAGCAAAATTTCAAACAAAATAATCAACAAAAGTCACCATTTTTTTATAAATCATTTGTTCTTTTTTCGTTTTCTTTCATTGACGATTTCAAATTAACAGTTTTTGCCGTTCCTCAACAGAATCTTCAATTAATTTGCCAAAACTTGCCATTCAAGAACTGATTGACCCTGCAATACATGGCTCATCTACTTCTTTGCTATTCATTAAGTCTAGTTCAAGAGAGATATAAAATAAACTATATATATCCTTGAATAGGTTTGCATTTCGAAATTCTTTCTTTTTAAATCCTAACTCTTTTTTTGTATTAATTGGTTTGCTTATTTTGTTTTAAATGGCTTCTATCAAAGATTACCCCAAGAAAGACTGGGGGGTCTAAATCTATGTTTAGACTGATAACTTTAATACTTTTGGTGCTAGGAATAGTTGAAAAAATGCCAAGAAAAAATGGTAAAAAAATGTATAAAATATTTTTTTGATTTTAATAAATATTAAGATGTGACACATGTTTCTACATCCATTTTTCTAGGGCTTTTAAAAATATAGTTTTTAGATCTGTAGCTTTAGTCACAAAATAAGACCATATTGACACTCTGTTAATGGCCTTAAGGTGTACAATATTCTTAAAGCTTTCTTTATTGCTCCTCAGTTTCAAAAATGAATCTATAAAAATGCCACATGAAGCGCTAAAAATAAAATTATGTTTTTGAACCTTTGCGCATGCGCTCTCCTCAATTAGCAACGAAGCGCTAGATATAATTAGTGAACTTAATCCTTCATTTTTACTAGTGGGTGGGATAAGACCAATTTTTCTAAATTTTTGTTCTTTCAATGCATGTAATTAGTTTTGTTGTACAAAAATGTAATCACTGTAAAGTATTATGAAAATATCTTCTAAATGGAGATAGATATTACTTTGGGTGGGGTAAGGTAATTTTTAGTAAACAGGCAGCCCAACCTTTTAGTGTCTTAACTCCAATCATGAAATGCAGACATTAAATTGGCAAATTTGATCTAAGATTCATAATTTTTTTCTAGCTCTTCATTTGGCATACTTATAGATTTATTTTCAAAACTCAGTTGCCTTATTGACTTCAAAGAGAAAGGACCTATCTTATATGGGTCCCAGCCTTGTCCCAGCCCCTTCCCCCTTCTAAAATTATTCTACCCTACGTAGAAACCCTAGAACAGTATGCACTGCACCACACATAAGATATGTTGAGTCAAGACATTCCTAGATCAGAAAAAATATTAAAAACTGCAACCACATCTGATATCTACTCCTGACAAACAGTAACTTTCTTTAATACTTATATTGATATTTCTGGCGCCAAGATATCAAATCAAAGAATAGTATGAATCAGAAATATTTGTCAAAATGCATAATTCCCTTGTCTACAAGGGATAAGAATGCGTAGATCTAAAAGAGAAGAACAGAAAACAGATGTGTGACCAGATAAAAAAAGATTCAATTCAGAGTTTAGAAAAAAGAAAGCAAGATACTCAGCAATTTCTAATTGACAGCTCAGAAAAAAAGCAAGATCATTTAAAAATAGTTCTTACTTGTAACATGGCAAACTACAAGGACATTCAACAAAATTCTTTCTTTTTATTTTCAAAATTAACCGAAGTATGATTGAAGGATGGACCAACAAGAAAAAATGAAGAACAAGAAATATAGAAATCTCAAATATATCCATCCGATATCAAATGAATATTTTAAAATATTGTAAAATTTAAATAAAATAAATTATTAAAGTTAAAAATTTTTCAAAACTGAGGAGCAATAAAAAAGTTTTAAGGATATTGTACATCATAGGACCAATAACAGAGGTCAACATGGTCTTATTTCTAAGAAATAAACGGTTTATTGTTAACTTTTTTGATTTCTGATTACCAATTAATGAGCACAACACATGTTTGGGTGGCGTTTGTTTATTTCTGCACTCCCCCCCTCGTTCCAGGGTTGGCGGGACTTTTGTGTGAAGATTCCATACCCATAACTAACATTTTAAAATAGTAAAAAACTTATAGTACACAGATGCAAAAATTATGAAGTGTTTTGAAGATGCAGTATGAAAATTAAAGACAACCCAAAACAAACTAAAAATAATTACGAAAATCATTATTAGGAAAATGCGTATAAAAACAAATATCTATTTCATTATAAACTGTCATATCATGAATAAATGGTATTTTGTATTTAAAAACACTCGCTTCTTGAACTGCAGCTTTAACTTTTGAGAAATGTAACCAAAGAGGCGATTGTTGCTTAGGCATGTTTTTTTTGTTCACCTGTATTTATTGTCTAATGCCTGAATGCCATCATTAGGATAGAAATGCCACCAATAACAAAAACTAAATAATTTGGAAATTTTGAGGGAGTTAAATATTTGTATGACTAGTTTCTACCTGGAATTAATTGTGATTAAAAGTTTTTGCAACCCCTTTTCCCTTCCCGTAGTTTTTTTTCAGAAATAATAATTAGATTTTTCAATCTGTCACCTAACCTTTCTATAAAAATTACATTTAAAAATTTCTTTTTTAATCAAAGAATTACTGGAAGGCTGGTGGGCGACCAAAAAGTCTGAGATATAACAAATTTTTTAATTGTAAAGGAGAACTTGAATTGTGTGTTACATGTTTGTCAATTATGTAAAGAAGTATTATTGTCTAATTTGTACAATGTACTGGTTGCTAATCATTATCCCATTTTGACCAACATTACAGAAAAACTATTCCCTAACAGCGAGATGTTCACGCAAAATTATCAAAATATCAAATGCCTAATTATGGAGTTCAAACACAGTACGTTTCAATTAGGTCTACTAGCTAGAAATGTAAACAAACCAGAGAATAATCATAACAACGGATCGTACTGCATTGTTCATCTCAAAACTGGTTAAATGTCAACAACAAAGAGAAATCAAAGAGGAGACATAAGAGATAAGGGATGAGAAGAAAAGAGATATGAGAACAGAAGAGTAGACAAGCGAAGAAAAGAAAAGATAAGAAAAAAGAGAAGAAAAAAGAAGAGAAGAAAAAAGAAGAGCAGAAAGGAGAACAGAAGAAAATAGAAGAGAAGATTAGAAAATAGAAGAGAAGAGAAAGAAGAATATATAGACTGTGTAAAAGAATAACTTAAACTTTAAATTAACCTTATTGTAAAATTGTATGATATTTTTGAAGGAAAAAGTAGTTGTCCTAACTGTTTAGCGTACACTATTTTGATCATTTTAAGATTTTTGATCATTTGGCATTTGATAATATGACATTTTTGACAAATTGTTAACTGTGTCTTGAAATAATTATGTCAAATAAGATTTTCCTCTGCGAAGTTTATGTGGAAAATTATTGCATTTTCAGATCAATGCACAATAAATTTGAGTAGAAACTACTTCACAGGGAAATTAAAATTTCTACTTAACTATGGGTTGCCAAGAAAACATTCTGGATAAATTTGGTTTAAGTAAAATAAAATTCCCTTGACTTCCCTGTACTTTTAAATTTCTTAACCATTTTCCTTCACCTTAAAAGTCTCTTTTTATTGCAATTGTCGAAACTTCTGGTTCCTTTCCAACAATCTTCATTGTGTCTTCTTAAATAAGATATTCATTACACAATTAGTGCCATGCAATTAAGTTCTTAATCTAAAAACTGACAGTCTAGCTTAGATTTATAAAGGAATGGAGTTATTGCAACATATTCAAATTTTGTAATTCCTATATCTTTTTAACCTAAAGGTTCAAACATTTAATATTTCAAAATTAGCTTATTTGAATTAACAGAATTCATAGTTTGAAATATTTTAGGGTTGCAGAAATATAGGGTTTCATAAATTAGAGTTTTAGAAAAAAATATCTCATTTCCTTGTGGTTTTAAATTGTCCCATTGCTGTTAATAGTGGCTTAATTGTGAGTTTTTTATGAAATACATACTAGTAGCTAAAGAGAATGAAAGAAATGAAAGCATTACAATTTCGTTGGCAGATATAGTTGTGTGTTCTTTTTGAGAAATTACTACTGCAAAACTTTATGCTTCTTTTTTGCAGAATTTAAAGTATTATTAAAAAGTTCTTGCAAATGGAACTGAGTTCTTCCAACAAACTTTGATTTTTTAATCCTTCTTATGTTATATCTTTGCAATCTAGTGTTATAGACCTTTGATTTTTCAAGCTATAAATTTTGTTAGATCAAATTGTTTGAAATATCAAAGATTTATACTATCAGTCCCCGAATTCATGAATTTAAGCTGTGGCTTAAATCTGACAAAAACCAGTTTCAATTAAGGGCCCGGCTTAAATCTTGAAAAATTGAATATAATTTTAAGTNGCTTCTGAAACCCAAACTGAAGTTCATCTGTGGTCAGCTTATCAGAGTTTAGAATTAATATCAACCAGTCAAACCATTTTAGAATCAAGCTGCCAATGGCAATTGCCCTGTAATTGTCACTGATAGCAATGTCATCTAAGTTGTCCTTCACTATGGGCACTAATGTTCACAGTAGTAAAAAAGCAGGAATTTAGCCTGTAGCCAAAAACCATTTACATAGGGTGGTCACATGATCTATTAACTTGTTAGATGCATTCATTAAGCAGTCAGAGCTGAAGTTAAATAATGCATCACTTTTCATTATTCATATTTGAACCACAGCTTAAATGTAAGCAGCAGCTCAAATTCTTAAAATTCGGCCTCAGGTTGCAAAGAAATTTTGAGTTTGAGGCAAGAACTTATTTCCTTTCTAGGCCTATATTACCTTTGAGAGTCTGGAGATAGACCAACAGTTTTCCAGAGAATATTTTTGCTTGGTAAACTGCATAAACCAGAGTCAAGTATTCCTCTACTCACCTGCATTTGATTAAAGCAATTATCTTAAAGGAAGTGCTTCCGAAGTATAATGAAAGCCCAAATCTAATCAAATCTAATCTTTTTAAAAGAACTATAGGAAAAACTATCATTTTTTGTTCCATTTGTATTTTTTTCTAAAAACAATCATTTCGTTTTTGAAAAAAGCGCTAGTTTTTTAAAGCAAATCCCTCGTTTTGAACTTTCAAAAACGAAAAAATTATTGTTTTTTTTTTTTGACAAAAAAGATATTTAAAAAAACGATCGTCTTTAAAAACCATTTTTTCGTTTTTTCGTTTTCTCTTCATTTTAAAACCAAACAATTTTTCCAAAAAGTGAAAATGATAAATGCATAGGTGCGTCTACAAGTCAAATAATCTAGCCGACAAATAATCACCATTCAAAGCACTACATATAAATTATGACATATAAACTAGACTAAAATTTGTTTTTTGAAATTCATATATTGCAATATTTAAAGGCTCAGTTTTGAATTCAATTTCAAATTATTTATGATTTGAGCAATACAATTATGAAGAATCCATGAAGAACCTAATGAACCAAAAATCTGGCCTCAGTCATGGTCCAGCAGCAGTGGGGGAGTGTGAAAAGAAAAGTCCCCTATATTTATGTTTTTACATGAAAACCATCAACAGCAAGGTGTTCCAAAATATTTTCCATCCAAAAATTCTTCAAAAAAACTTGCAAATTGTTTTAAAAGTTTCCATCTTTATTACACATACTGTATATCTTACACATGATAATTACGAGAATTAAAATCTAGATAATCTGGCATTGCATTACTCGTGTTTAACACGATGGGAATATGCAAGATTTTGCGCAGGTATCTTTGCCAAATGCACAACATACGGAATGAATCTTCAAGATCACTATAGATTGTGAAAATTAGCTATACCGCGAGTGTAACACAAACATGGGTCGTGAATTAATCATTTGATTTATCAACCAGTTCTCCACCATGCTAATTTCAACAAAAACATGTGTTTTGTTTGTTGGGATGTAAATGGAAAACCCAGCTCTTAACAAAGTAATGTTATTTTCTCTCTGATAAAATAGAACCATTGAATCCCTGAAATATTGGAATCATTGAATCCCTGAAAATTAGAACCATTGAATCCCTGAAATATTGGAACCATTGAATCCCTGAAATATTGGAACCATTGAATGCCTGAAAAATTAGAACCATTGAATCCCTGAAATATTGGAACTATTGAATCCCTGAAAAATTAGAACCACTTATCCCTGTTAAAATAGAATCATTGAATCACTGAAAAATTAGAACCATTGAATCCTTGAAATATTGGTACCATTGAATCCCTAAAAAAATTAGAACCATTGAATCCCTGAAATATTGGAACCATTGAATCCCTGAACAATTAGAACCATTGAATCCCTGAAAAATTAGAACCACTGAATCCCTCATTACATTGAATACCATAGGTTCTAATTTTTGTGCTAGTAGATGATTTCGATATATATTAGACAAACTAAAATCTTAATAATTTAAATCAATGCTTACTATTAGTTGATCAATACCCCAACTTTGGGCATTCTAATAAAAATACCAGTTTAATGTTCCAAAATATGCCAAAATCAGTTCTGCAAATAATTAATCAAAACAAAAATTATTAAAAAATTAATTATTTTTGGAGTTTTTGTTTATCTAATTTTAACATTATGCATTGGTTGGAAGGAAGTTTTTGCCACAAACTTAAATTGCATAATCTCTATATTCTTGCAACCTGATGGGGCAACCATTTGATATTTCAATCTTAGAAAATCATAGATCTGCAACATTGGGTGGCAAAAAAATTAGGATCATGAAAACTGAGTATGTGCCTTGAATTCAGTTCCTTTGTATTGTCTTGACTCTTGACATTACCATACTAAATCAATTTTGTTCTGAGAAAAAAAATTGAACAATACAGTTTTGTACAGTACATTACAGTACAGTACAGTACAGTTTAGTTCAGTAAAGTACAGTACATTACAGTACAGCAGCTAAACTGGTATTTTCCTCGTTATTTCTAAAATCATAAGGGGTTGACAACTGATTCAGGTCTCTCGGGTCCCCAAGAATATCCCTCCAGATCAAACTGAAAAATTTGAAATTTTCTCGATATCCATTTTTTACAGGCTATCCTTTTTTATGTATTCATAGGTTCCACAATGGTAAAAGAAGTCTTATAAAATTGTACTTGCCTTACACTATGCCAAATTTTGATCCAGAGAGAAGATTTATCCAAAAACGAATAAAAAAGGAAACAAAACTCTAGTTTTGAAATGACCGCTTTTGGATTGTTTTTCCCTTTTTTCTCTTTGAAAAAATTTAGCTTAGTTTATATTATCTTCAGTCTCCCCCTAACCCTGCTAGCAACAACACATCTCTGTGACTCTCTCTCTCCTAGCCTGATATCAGCTGACCCAAGTTTTTCCATTTATGAAAGTTGTAAACTTGTAATACAATTGTAATATCTTAATCTCTGCTACAAAATAAATATTTAGATCTAAAAAAAGTTTATATTATAAAAACAAACATTTAAAGAACACTGTTTAGAAATGTTTGAATCTATGTTCAAGGTATTTAAAAGTCCAGAAACCTAAAATAATCTACAAAAACAAACCCATTATTATCTACCGATATTATCTTCGGAGTAAGGTATTTTCTCAAAGGTATTTTTGAAGGGCAACTTCCCAAGTGACCTTTTTAATCAAATCTGC
Source organism: Eurytemora carolleeae (assembly GCF_000591075.1). Lineage (NCBI taxonomy): Eukaryota > Metazoa > Arthropoda > Copepoda > Calanoida > Temoridae > Eurytemora > Eurytemora carolleeae. Next base: position 10,411 of record NW_019398431.1, read on the forward strand.
AGTTTTCGATGGAGGGCAGGACAGACTTGAAGTTGCAGCCGGGGAAAATACCCTTGGGAATTTGTTTCTTAAAAAAAAGAATTTAAGTAACCACCTAACATCTTAGCTAAATGTTTAAGACCTCAAAAATGTCAATGTAGTAGAGTTCAAAGGACATAGACACTAGACAGTTCAAAAACATTCAGGAGAATTTAAAGAGGTTACTGTAAACCCACCAAGGGTATTGTTTACTGTACCCTAGTTCAAGCCAAGTCTTATCATGAGTTGAGGACTGGACAAACAAATAATAATGATTTAACCCGTTACATTGCATCTGTTACCAACAAGGGAAGGAATTTTCTATGGAGCCGAGATTCGAACCCTGGTGACCCTTATCTGGAGAGCACGGATAAGGGTGCTTTCGTTGGCAGAGAAAGCAAACTGAACATCCATTTTGTGCCCCGGAAGAGGGTTAGTCTTGATGAAGGATCAGAGGAGAAAGGTCAATAAAATCTCCAGTAGCTCCAGGAGGAGAATTATCTTCATCTATGATTCCAGGATTAACTTCGGTTGATCCTCAGTTTGTATTTTAATAATAATGTAAAATAAATGTCTGTGCAAAGTTAGTGCTTTAATCGATTCCATCTGGCTTGTTATATTGAGTTTCTCTTTGTAAAGTTGCCTTTATTGAGTTCTTTATACATGAGTTTCTATTAAGTTTATA
>NW_019398431.1:11725-12489 GCF_000591075.1 Eurytemora carolleeae
CTACTGATTTTCACAGCCATGGCCGCAGCGCTCGGTCTCCTAGCCTGTTCTAGCCGTAGCGCACGGCCCCCTAGCCTGTCCTAGTCTCAGCGCTCGGCCCCCTTATAGCCATCCTAGCCGCAGCGCTCGGCCCCCTTTGTAGCCTGCGGCGCAACCTAACTTACCCTAAATTAATGGTAAAATAATTGTTAAATTTTTTTAATGTTAGAAGACGACATTAAATTAGTTTTATGATTCTATTTTTTTTGAGGCATTTCCGTGTTGAGTCGTTTCCGTGTTGAGGCGTTTCCATGTCACCTTTCAAAAACATGAGACTTGTAGAAATTAAATATGTTTCAAAACTATTCATCTATATATCTATATATCTATCTATCCATCTATCTATCTATCCAGAGCTGAAAACTTTACCCTAGAAACCAGAAGTCGTCCTTAGGACGTCATGAGGACGTCAATAATTACCAATGGGACGTCCGGCGACGTCGTATTTTAGGTGTTGAGGACGTGTTGAGGACGTTTAACGCAAGGATTCTTACGTCCTCACAACCTAATTTTTGAAGTCAAAATGACGTCACTTTGGACATCCAAATGACCAAACTTTTGACGTCCAAATGACCAAACTTTTGACGTCCAAATGACCAAACTTTTGACGTCCAAATGACCAAAGTTTGGACGTCCAAATCACCAAACTAGATATTTATTTATCCTATTTATTAACCACTGAGCAGAGTCTAATTTATTCTATTATTACTGCTACACGTTGACCC
>NW_019398432.1:0-12731 GCF_000591075.1 Eurytemora carolleeae
TTTCACCATAATAATCAGTGAAAAATTTCTGGGAATTAGAGCTATCGCCAGGGATTTAGGACCATTTCATTAAAATTTTCGAAAAAATTTACATCGAGCAGAACAAAAAAAATCACGACACCTTAAAACTGCAGTTTTGACAGCTGAATTTAGAAACTAGTGATCCTAGACCATCAGCTCCAATCTCCTTAGCAGTCGACGCCTCAGACTCTCATGTGGGGGCCGTGTTGCAGCAGAGAGTTGATGATGCCTGGGTTCCACTATCCTTTTTCTCAAGGAAGCTCTCCGAGACCGAGAGGAAGTACTCCGCCTTTGACAGAGAACTCCTGGGTGCTTATCTGACAGTTAACCACAGAACAGTATCGCATGATGCTCAAAATTTACTGTCTACTGTTTACATACCCCAGAGCTGAGTACACTGTATATAAACAGATGCCGCAACCCGTATTTTCCTTTGTACTGTATGTCACTACATGATCTATACCTAACACCGATTCCCTTCTGTCCCTGATCTCTGTCCTTATTACAAAGACGACAGATTACACCCCTTGATTTTACACCTTGGATTCGGATCCGTGGGTCTTGAATTATTAAGGATCCTAATCTCTTGTGACTTTTATTAATGTATCATTTCAGTGCCAAATATTTTTTGAAACATATTTTGTAAATTATGCACAACATTGTGTATGTAATGCATGTTATACAAAAAATTTATTAATTTAGGGAATAAACAAGTTCAATCAATCTGAAGAGGTGCAAGTTCCTGGAGGTGGAGGTGGCAGTGGAGAAGAGGTGGAAGTCCCTGATCAGGAGAGGGATCAAGTAGCTATTGACTAAGACAAATAGTCTGGGAACAAGTTTAATAAAATGTACTAGTCATGTACGGTAAACTATTTTTTTTCAGATTACAAAGATTATGCTTTTTGACGGGCTTTTTGTGATTGATTTATTGCTGGGTGCCCCAGACATATTCTTTTCTTCTATACACGTCTTTACTCTGAAGGTAGGTTCAACACTGCTCTGGGTATAGTCTTCCATACATGTCTTTACTCTGAAGGTAGGTTCAACACTGCTCTGGGCATATTCTTCCATACACGTCATTACTCTGAAGGTAAGTTCAACACTGCTCTGGGTATATTCTTCCATACACTTCTTTACTCTGAAGGTAGGTTCAACACTGCTCTGGATATATTCTTCCATGCATGTCTTTACTCTGGAGGTAGGTTCAACACCATGCTCCGGGTATATTTTTCCACACATTTCTTTACTGTGGAGGTAGGTTCAACACTGCTCTGGGTATATTCTTCCATACAAGTCTTTACTCTGGAGGTAGGTTCAATGCCATGCTCCGGGTATATTCTTACATACACATCTTTACTCTGGAGGTAGGTTCAACACCATGCTCCAGGTATATTCTTCCATACATGTCTTTACTCTGGAGGTAGGTTCAACACTGCTCCAGGTATATTCTTCCAATCCTTACGTCTTTACTCTGGAGGAAGTTTTATAACTGCTCTGGATATATTATTTCAATACAAATCTTTACTCTGGAGATAGGTTAAAAACTGCTCCAGGTAAATTCTTCCATATAGTTCTATACTCTGAAGGTAGGTTTACCAAGGTCGGACCTTTTGAGTGGAGTGTTGTTAATCTCCAGGTCCTAGTTTCATCTTTCTCCAGGTCCTGATTTCATTATTCTCCAGGTCCTGGTTTGACCTTGCTCACGATCCTAGATTCATCTTTCTCAGGGACCTTGATTCACCTTTCTATGGATTAAAGTGAAGGATTTTTGTGAGAACACTAACACATTTTCTCCTAGCACTCCAGGTTCGAAAAGTACCACCTTGTACCAATGAAGCTTCCTTAGATGTTAGCTGGTGGGCTATTTTCAGTTATTTTGGATGATTCTTCAATGCTAGTGAAAACAGTTTTGGTTTACTTTTGATCAGCTCTGAAACCAGTTTTGCCATATTGCTATTACTTTTTCATTAGTTTCTTCCCCACACCCAGCAATTTTGATCATGCACTTCTGTACTTCAAGAACTCTGTTTCTTAGTTGACGTTTCTTCAATGCTAAAATTTTTTTAGAAGATGTAAATTTCTTCACAATAACCTTTGCTGATTTTGGAGTTGTGTAATTATCAGGAAAAAATTTCTTTTTAATAAATTTGTTGAGAAGTTTTTTCAATTGATCTAACTTCTTATTTAATGATAAAATCTCCAAATTTAGACAATCAACTAGATTTTCAAAGTATTCAATTTTCTTCTGGTAGTTAACTTCCTCCTCCATCAAATTCTTATGAAAGGAGTCACTAAACACTGAACTCTCAGGTGATGGAATGGATGAAGATTTTAATTTCTCTTGATTTATTAAACAATAGGGCCTATGTTTTTTCAAATCGTTTGATAAACACTTGGTTGAACAGTATTTAATGACAAAACATGATCTACAAAAGTATTATTCTGTTTTCTTTAGACAGTTGGAACAAGACTCATTGTTGTTTATAACATTGCGGTCAATTTGAACATGGGATTTCGGGCAAACTTTTGTATATTTAGGGTCATACAAAATCCCACCGACTGAAAGATCAAAAATGCGCTTGTTAGTTTTAGATTAGCAAGTTTCTCAGAAGCAAATTCCTGGATAAAAGTAGATATGTAATTACCATGGAGTATTCTGTTGATGAATTTTTTATCTATCCATGATGGGTCGATTCCCAAACTAGAACTTATGACAACAGCTATGTCTTTTTTAGTGAGAAGTTGTTTCTCTTTCAAACAGAGTAGCTATTAAACAAGTTGATTGGTTATTTCAGAATGGTGAAAAGTATAAAGCTTGATGTTCTCGATTGTTTTAATATTTAAGCCTTAAAATAAGTTTAAGCTTCTTCAGGGATTGGAAGTCAGCTGAGGAAAGATCTGGAGACCTCTTATGAGAAATGTGTTCCTGAGTGTCAGTGTGGGTGAGGAAGTAGCTGTGTTCCTGTAAAAAAATATTCTGGTCCTGAGAAGTACTAATCTGTTCCTCTTCATACCTAACCACATGTTCCTGGGACAGACCGAATTGGCGTTCGTATCCACAGAGATATTTGGTAAAGTCTCCTTCTATTCCTGGATCAGTTGCTGAGAGGGAGTGTCCTGATGTTCTTGTGCGAAGCTTCTCTGAACCTATTGTTAAAGTCATCTTTTTCTTGCTGCAATCTAGTTAAGATGGTAGATACTTTAGCAACTGAATTTTCTATATCAGATACAGGGTTTATACAAAGCTGTGTGACATCTCCTAAATTAAATTTTAACAAAGGAGTTTGACATGATGTTGTAGATAAACATCTAACAGCCAGAATTGTGACAGGTCCACAGTTGTAACCATCATTCTGGTAAGGGCCTGATAGCTTTGTGTATATTGCTTGTTTAGAGGTGAGATACTTGGCGATCTGAAACAGGAGTTGAACTTGAGATGTCCGTTCCTGATGTTTGGAATCATAAAGTCTCACAACTGGATTTGAAGAATTGAAGGTGCTGATGATTCCAATCATCCAATGGTCTTTAACAAAAATTGGTATGATAATATTTGTTTCCGCAAGATCTGCTGTATTCCTCTCCTTTTTCCAGCTGGCAAGATCTTCAATGCTGTTCATCTTTAACAGGGGCCACATTGCTGAGTTTATTATCTCAAACTTTTTTTTTTTCCCCCATTATCTTTATAGAGAACTTTTCTCAGGGCAAAATCTATTGCTTCTCCTGCAGGCAGGGTTTCCATTTGCATATATTTTTTTCAAGATTTTCTGTTCAAATTTACCTATTTTTATTTAAATGTTCTCCAAAATAGGAGCTTAATATTTTAATTTGTATCATAATTTGCATAGTATGCGAGTTCGAACAGCAGTAGACATACATTGCTTTGGCAACAAGGAATTTGAAAATTGGCAATAGTTAACATTCCAGAACATGGTCAAAATTTTAAATATTCCATTCTATTAACAGTAAATTATCTGATGTTAAACGTTGAAAATCTTGAGGGTTTCCCCTTCCCCCTGGACAGAAAAAGTAATCCCTCATTGGACTAATTCCTGTATATGCCCCTTCTATCCCATCCCATCACATTTCATCCAATCCCTCCCTTCTAATCCCTCCCTTCCCATCCCTCCATTTCCATCCCTTTCTTTTCATCCCATCCCATCCCATCCCATCCCTCCCTTTCCATTTTTCCCTTGTGTCAATATTTCACAAATCCAACCTTTAACATGACGCATCTACTGTATACGCAAACCACCCAGCCTTATGCAAAATATTGTTGCCAAAATACTATTCACAATATCTTCCGCTGTCTGGTTGCAATCATATATATACCTTGTAAACCAGTAAAACTCTCCCTGTTAAAAAGTTACCATGATCAGTGAATAAACGTTCATTACTCAAACTACTCTTTCAAGTAAGTCAATTTTTTATAGAAGTGTTAATAAGAATGAAAAAGAGATTTTTATAGTCTTTATTGAAGTACATTTTTAAGTTACTCAAAATTATTTCTTTTTTATTCTAATTAACACTTTTTGTACATTTCGTTGGTAAAATCGCTATTTTGTTAAGGTGATTTAAATATTTTTCCGATTGTTTTTCAGAATGAGATTTTTTGAGTTTTTTTTTAATATAGTTTTTATCTGAAATTAGCAGAGTACAAAGGAAAGGCAGAGGCCATCTTTTTAAGATATCCTGTTGTACATTGTGGATACGCTGGTAGTTGAAGATTTAAACTTTTTGATTTTTGGTTTTTTTTGGGGACTTGTTAAGCTTAATTTTTATCTTTAGTTTTGATCTGAAATTAGCAGAGTACAAAGGAAAGGTGGAGGCCATCTTTTTTTGTGAAGAGGGGGTTGTGTGGGTTCATTTATTATAGAGAATGTTCAACTAAACAGTATTAATCAATGTTCTAATTCAGGTTCATCAGCTCTTGGTAGATGTTGTCCGAGATCTTCTAGAGTGGAAGAGTGGGAGAGGTCAGATGGGTTGACCTTCTCCTTCCAGTGCTTGTCGTAGAGTGTTGAAGACCTGGGGTATTGGAAAAACAAACCAAGATAACAAATATTTATTACTAGCTTGGGTACCCAGCGCTGCCCAGGTTACAGGTTTCTTACAGTGTTTACCCACACTTGAAAAATTTACCAGGAAACTAAAATTTCAAATTAATCTCAAATCCAAACTAAGAACACTCTTGAGGGCCTCCCGAGTGCGCCAATCAAAATTTGAGGCAAATTAGACCAGGGGTTCCTGAGTTAAGATTGGACAAACAATCAGACAAACAGAGAGTGTACAACTTTATATTTATAGAAATTTAAGTTACTTAATATTCTTTAATTATCTATATATACCCTGCACACATTTAGTCTCTGTCTAACAAATGGAAACCATAAAAAGTCCAGAATTATTTATTCGCCAACTTCGCCATCGGCACATAGAAGTCGGTAGAAATGTTTCCTGGATAATTTGTGTGTGTGTCGGATTTAATATAATACGCGATGTGAACTGAACTGATCAGACCTGGCCAATTTTTGTGTATGACCTCACATTATTAGATTATTTCCTGTAAAGGGCGATTTTTGCCCCCCCCCCCCTAGATGTAGCGCTCGAACCAGAAATTGTCTTGTCCTAACCTGACCCTAAAATAATAAACAATCAAAAAATAATAATAATTTTGCTGAAAAGCAAGTGGTCATGTACAAAATTGATAAGGGGGGGGGGCCGAGAGGGTCAAACAATTATTCTCTAGGGTTACCACAGGGTTAAGGTTTTAGGAACATTGAAATTGGACAAAAATGACTAGGGAATATTTTGCATTTAAATGCGCCAATTCGAAAAGTCAGCTGATAATTAGTATTTTTGTCCTTACTTTTAAGCATTTGGTCGGCGTTCGGAAAAATAATTCTATCGAGCTCTGGCTTATTTCGTATAAATCCAGTTATCTATTGGCGAGAAAATATGACAAGCTAGGGGGCTGAGCCCTCCGGCCACATGGTCAATTATATCCATGTCTAACATATAAGATATCCACGTACAAAATTGATGAGGGGGGCGGCCGGGGGGAGGGGTCCAAAATTCATTATCTAGGAAATTACCCCCTATCAATTTTATTCATGACGAATGTAATGAATCAATACGATAATATTTATTTTGAGGTATTTTAGGGTTAGGTAAATTACAGACAATTTCTGAGCCAGGCACCGCGGCTACAAGACACACTAATGGGCCTGGCGCTGCAACCACACTTGACAAATTATTTTTATGTACATTTTTTACAGGGTGGGGGGCCAAAAATCACTATAAAAAAATGTTCCCCTACGATGGTTTTAAAAAAACGAAAAACAATAGTTATTCGCACTTTTTAATAACAATTTTTTAATTGTCTGATCTGATCGACTTCACTACAACACTAAGCGATAACAAACGGACAATTTGTCCCTATATATACTGTGGCGGATATGAATATCGTCTTCCAGAATAACTTTCTAAGAAATCCAAGGAGGCGTTTCAAGATCAGCTGATTCTAAACATGTGTTACCTATTCAGATATTTTTACTATATAGATTTTGATTTTAAATAAAGTTAATCGTTTTGAAACTCTTTTCCTTTAAATTTGTAGCACGCCAAAATACGCACTTTTGCACACAAATATAAACTTACAAAATTTTCACAATGCAAAGCTTGTTAAGAAAGATGGCGACTGTGCGGAAAATAGATCCTGGCCCTTGTGCGGAGATAAAACCCTAGGTTTCGGGAGTCTTATTCCATTTTGAAAAAAGTATCAGCTGATCAGAGCCACATCAAAACTAAAACGTAAAAAAATGACATTTTTATTCAATTTTTTCAGTTTTTGTTTTCACCATAATAATCAGTAAACAAATTTCTGGGAATTAGAGCTATCGCCAGGGATTTAGGACCATTTCATTAAAATTTTCGAAAAAATTTACATCGAGCAGAACAAAAAAAATCACAAGCTGAATTTAGAAACTAGTGATTTAAAGATTGGGAGTGCTGCGGCACCCAGCTTTCTAGGTTGGGTTAGACTATATAGAAAGTTGGTGCCGAAGCACTCCCAACCTTTTAATATTGCTCTGAGAACAAACTTTATGAAAACAAAATTGTAGCCCTAGGTGAGTTATGTATGAATCTAAAATTTCGTACCTGTAGATTGACCGGCAGCTGAGTAATCACCGTCTAAGACACGTTTTTAAGCCCTACTTCAAAGTCTTATATCTCTGGAAGTAAAAGAGATTTTTAAGAAAATTTAAATCTCACAGGTAAGTACAGATGTTGATTATAAATGTGTAAAGTCACTTTGAGCTGACCTGCATAACATAAGAATGGGAACCCTTGCATAAAACATTCTTTTTCATACTTAAATGCCTATATCTCTAAAAATAAAAGAGATATTCAAAAAATATTTTAGGACAATGTTTATATATATAGTAGTTAGCTATAACTAAAATTTTAGCCAAATCAAAAAAATTTTCCAAAAACATCTAAAAAACACCATTTGATACTTTTTTTGGGGGTAAAAAAATAGATTTGGCTAAATTTTTGGTTATGGCTTTATAACATACTAGGAATCTCAGATCCAAAATATTAGATCAGTAGGTTGACCGGCAGCAGAGTTATTGGCTAACCCAACCTAGAAAATACCTAGGCTAACCGAACCTAGAAGTCAGTGCCACGGCACTCACGACCTTTTAGTATTGCTCTGAGAGCAAATTTTACAAAAGCAAAGTTGTACGCCTATGTGAGTTATGTGTGAATCTCAAATTTAGAACCTATAGATTGACTGGCAGCAGAGTAATTGACCCTTGCTTTTCCAAAAGTACCTAATCTAACTCAACCTAAAAAGCGCTGCCGTGGCAATCCCAACCTTTAAATATTGCTCTGAGAGCCAACTTTACCAAAGCAAAGTTGTAGCCCTAGGTGAGTTATGTGTGAATCTAGAATTACAAACATGTAAAATGCCCAGCAACTGATTTATTTTTTAACCAAACCTAGAAAAAAGTTTGTAGCCCCAGCACTTCCGAACATTTTAAATATTGCTCCTACAGGTTGGAAAATCTAGATTCACACATAACTCATTTATTGCTACAATTTTGTTTTCATAAAGTTTGCTCTAAAAGCAATATTTAAAGTTTGGGAGTGCTGCGGCACCCAACTTTCTAGGTTGGGTTAGACTATATAGAAAGTTGGTGCCGAAGCACTCCCAACCTTTAAATATTGCTCTGAGAGCAATATTTAAAGTTTGGGAGTGCTCCGGCACCAACTTTCTAGGTTGGGTTAGACTATATAGAAAGTTCAGTACCGCAGCACTCCCAACCTTTAAGTATTGCTCTGAGAGCAAACTTTACCAAAGCAAAGTTGTAACCCTAGGTTAGTTATGTGCGAATCTCAAATTTTAAATTTCTAGGTTGACTGGCAGCCGAGTAATTGACCGCCGTTTTTCAAAAGTACCTAGGCTAATGCAACCAAGAAAGAACTTTAAATATTGCTCTGAGAGCAAACTTTATAAAAGCAAAGTTGTAGCCCTAGGTAATTTATGCATGAATCTTAAATTTTGTACCTGTAGATTGACCGACAGCTGAGGAATCGTCCGCCGATTTTTCAAAAAAGTACGAATTTTGAAACGCGATTTGCGGCATGAAGACAACCTCCAATCGTGATGTTTCATAAATACAAAATTGTAGCCAGTATATGAAAATGGTGGGCGTTGCATCAGACCTCTATCTCTAAAAATACGGCCTTCAGAGCCTCTGGAGCATTCGGAGGTCGGAGACTGTATCTCCCTCCGTTTTTGAGCTATCAAAAAACCGAAACCAGTTTTAGATTTCACAACTACAGCTGATTCATATTCTAAAAGAAAATGTGAAAAAACGTCAAAAAATGACGATTTTTGAACAAAAAAACCAAAACCTCAGATTTTCAGTTAGAGTTAAAACTTTACAAGTGAAACATTTTAATCCCAGTACAAATTCTGGTGAAAAACGAAATAAAGAATTGCTCTAGGAGCAAACCTCACAAAAGCAAAAATGTAGAGAGAGGTAAGATCTACGCGCACAAGAAAAATTGGACCTTTAAATTGACCGGCAGCTGAGTAATCGCCGTCTAAGACACGTTTTTAAGCCCTACTTCTAAGTTTTATATCTCTGGAAGTAAAAGAGATTTACAAGAAAATTAAAATCTCACAGGTAGGTACAGATGTTGACTATTAATGTGTAAAGTCACTTTGAGCTGACCTGCATAACCTAAAAATGGGAGCACTTTGCGTAAAACATTCTTTTCAATACTTAAATGCCTATATCTCTGAAATTAAAAAAGATATTCAAAAAGTATTTTACACAATAATAGTAAACATCAATACCTACCTGTGAGTTTTGAAATTTCTTGAAAATCTCTATTCGTTTAAGAGATATAGGCGTTTAAATATTCAGACGTCTTTCCTTATGCATGTTGGAGTCTCCTTTAAATATTGCTCTGAGAGCAAACTTTACTTAAGCAAAGTTGTAGCCCTGGGTGAGTTATGTGTGAATCTTGAATTTCGTACCTCTAGGTTGACCAGCAGCTGAGTAATTGACCCCTGTTTTCAAAAGTACCTAGTCTAACCCAACCTAGAAAGTTGGGTGCCAGAGCACTCCCAACCTTTAAATATTGCTCTGAGAGCAAAATTTGGAAAAGCAAAGTTGTAGCCCTAGGTTAGTTATGTGTGAATCTAGATTTTCAAACCTGTTTATTGCCCAGCAACTGATTTATTTTCTAACCCAGTCTAGAAAAAAGTTTGGAGACACAGCACTTCTGACATTTTTAATATTGCTCCTACAGGTTCAAAAATCTAGATTTACATATAACTCATCTAGGGCTACAACTTTGCTTTCGTAAAGTTTGCTCTCAGAGCAATATTTAAAGGTTGGGAGTGCTCCGGCACCCAACTTTCTAGGTTGGGTTAGACTATATAGAAAGTTGGTGCCGAAGCACTCCCGACCTTTAAATATTGCTCTGAGAGCAAACTTTATGAAACCAAAATTGTAGCCCTAGGTAAGTTATGTGTGTATCTAGAATTTTGAACCTCTGGGTTGACCGTCAGCCAAGTAATTGGCTAGCCAAATCTAGAAACAAGTTCTTTGGCGTGGCTTATTAAATTTAAATATTGCTCTTACAGGTTTGAAATTCTAGATTTACACATAACTCACCTAGGGCTACAATTTTGCTTTTGTAAAGTTTGCTCTCAGAGCAATATTTTAAGGTTGGGAGTGCTCCGGCACCAACTTTCTAGGTTGGGTTAGACTATATAGAAAGTTCGGTGCCGCAGCACTCCCAACCTTTAAGTAATGCTCTGAGAGCAAACTTTATGAAAGCAAAGTTGTGGCCCTAGATGAGTTTTGTGTGAATCTCGAATTTGGAACCTCTAGGTTGACCGGAAGCCGAGTAATTGACCGCCATTTTTCAAAAGTACCTAGGCTAACCCAACCAAGAAAGAACTTTAAATATTGCTCTGAGAGCAAACTTATAAAAGCAAAGTTGTAGCCCTAGGTAATTTATGTATGAATCTAAAATTTCGTACCTGTAGATTGACCGACAGCTGAGAAATCGTCCGCCGATTTTTCAAAAAAGTACGAATTTTTAAACGGGATTTGCGGCATGAAGACAACCTCCAATCGTGATGTTTTTTAAATACAAAATCGTAGCCAATATATGAAAATGGTGGGCGTTGCAAAAAATCAGACCTCTATCTCTAAAAATACGGCCTCCAGAGTCTCCGGAGCANTCCGTTTTTGAGCTATCAAAAAACCGAAACCAGTTTTAGATTTCACAACTACAGCTGATTCATATTCTAAAAGAAAATGTGAAAAAACGTCAAAAATGACGATTTTTGAACAAAAAAACCAAAACCGCAGATTTTTAGTTAGAGTTGAAACTTTACAAGTGAAACATATGAATCTCAGTACAAATTCTGGTGAAAAACGAAATAAAGAATTGCTCTAGGAGCAAAATTCATAAATGCAAAAATGTAGAGGGGGGTAAGATCTACGCGCACAAGAAAAATTGGACCTCTAAGTTGACTGGCAGCTGAGAAATCCCTGTCTAAGACACGTTTTTAAGCCCTACTTCTAAGTCTTATATCTCTGGAAGTAAAAGAGATTTTCAAGAAAATTCAAATCTCACAGGTAGGTACAGATGTTGACTATTCATGTGTAAAGTCACTTTGAGCTGACCGGAATAACCTAAAAATGGAAACGCTTTGCATAAAACGTTAATTTTAATGCCTATATCTCTGAAATTAAAAGAGATATTCAAGAAATATTTTAGGACAATGTTAATATATATGGTAGTTAGCTATAACTAAAATTTCAGCCAAATCAAAAAAATTTTCCAAAAAAATCAAAAAAACACCAAAGGCCCTTCTTTACTTTTTTTGGACAAAATTTTATATTTGGCTGAAATTTAGGTTATACCTCACTAACATATATATAAACATTATCCTAAAATTTTTCTTAAATATCTCTTTTTTGTGGAGGGGGGGGGGGGGTTTTCAAAATGTGAATTTATATAAAAATTTGCGCGCAGGCCAATGTCAAAATTCAATGGTCCTACATCAAAATGAAGAAAATCAAACTTTTATAAGACCTTTTGGGATTTTCAAATCAGTAAAAATATTTTTTATATGACGACCGTAAGTTTAGTAAAACGGCTTTTAACGATTATTTAAAACGACGGCAGATCGGCGCAGTTGTTTGTTTTACGTGAAAATGAAGAAAATCAATATTTTAGAGGACCTTTTGGAATTTTTAAATCCATAAAAATATTTTTTCTACGACCACCGTAAGTTGAGTAAAACGGCTTTTAAATGATTTTAAATAATTTTGATATATGCGGCGGGAATGACGACCGGTCGTCCGACAGCAAATTTTTTTATATGGATAGAAAGGTTTTTTGGTCCTCTATATTTCATATTTTATGAAAATTTTTCTAGGACGACCGTAAGTTGAGTAAAACGGCTTTTAGATAATTTTAGATAATTTTGATATATAAATGGGTTATAACTGGATATAAACTTATAGATATAAAACTTTAACAATATAGATTATATAGATAGGACATACCTTATCTAATAATCATTTAGGACAGCTGAGTATATTGGACCATATGATCTCGACAACCCGTAACATAGAGTTCATATCTAGGAAGGCATATGCCTTCCATCTCTCTAACGCTGCCAGAAAGTTCATGGAGGAGGAGATGGGAATCTGAATGGATATAAAGCAGGGATTGCTTTTCAGCAAAACTCCTGAGTTTCAGATGCTGTGGGATTTAGCTGCCCCCCCTAGTAGAACCATGAATATCACTCCTGAGGAAATCAAGACCCTTGATGAGTACTGTGGGTTCAAGGCCTACCTGGAATCAAAGGAGTAGACTGCATGATGTGTAAACATGAATCATGATAAATGATCAATCTGATTGATCGGATTCTTTTTTCACTATTCTGATCCATTTCAGATAGAAATGAAAATCCTCTCTCCTCAATAAACAGTGGTAAATGATTTACTTTCAAAGCTAAGAAAAGGTAAACTTATAGTCCACTCTTAGGGGTTTCTAACAACGTTAAAATATGCTTGGAATGATGACCATCAGCTGTGATATTTTACCTATTTTTGGCAAGATCTAGTTGCCTAGAAGTCAGTATGGTACAAGATCTAGTTGCCTAGAAG
>NW_019398433.1:0-9000 GCF_000591075.1 Eurytemora carolleeae
TTCTTTGCAACCTTTGGGAGAGAAGCTATAGTTCCCATCCATTGGGTTTACCCAATACCTAAACCTGATGCCAAGGAGGATGTATCTGCCTGGACTGAGACTGTACAAGAAAGATTTCAAACTGCCTATGCTGGGATGAGAGAGAGACAACAGCAGACAGTGCGGAGGAACGCACAGTATTATAAGCCCATCCTGAACCAGTTCAACATAGGCCAGTGGGCATGGATCTTTGATCCTAGAATCATTCCAGGCAGTTGTGACATACTCAGATTATATTTGGCGGGGCCCTACAAGATCATTAGGTTGATGGCTCCAGCGCTGGCTGAGGTGATTGCAGTTTTCGAGCAAGGTAAACCAAGGAAAGTTAGCTTGGACATTCTCAAAGAATTTCGGGGGGAAAACAATGTGCATGGTCTACCAAGTGACCCTCCCCCCACCCCTTGTTTCAAGGAGGTGATGAGATTACAGAAATTCCAAGCTTGGAATTAACAGAAGGGATTAAGAGACAAGAGAAACAGCTGGACAGAAGAGAACAAGACCCTGGAGACAGGAGAGATACAGCTGGTCAGACTGAACCAAAGGGGATTATGCAGACTAACCGCGGAACACAGATAACATCCAGCTGTGAAGAGGGAGGGAGGGGATCCCACTCCACTCTGCATTTAGATGGAGAAGTTGATATACAGGGAGAGGGGAATAGGGGGGCAGAGTACCATCCCCTCCCCAGCCTGGAAAATACCGGAGAACCAACCCAGCCAACCCTACCCCAATCTTCAGGTGCAGTGCCAGCCTACAGCCCAGAGAACGAGATAGATATGCAGGAGGGGACTGGGGGAGTAAAGAGAGGCCAAGCTGAACCTGAGGAAAACAGCCATAATGAAAATGGAAGAAGAGGGAGGGGATGCAACCTCCAACCACAGATTCCCATCTACATGATGTCAGGAAAAGAGCTGTTTCCTTCCCATGAAATGGAGTGTAACTTAACCAGAAACCAAGGAGTCTGTAATATAAGGGAGGGATATGTTCACAAGGTCAGAGATACAAATCTAGCTGGATTCTGTCTTAAGGGAAAACTATCAATGCTAGAGGTTCTACACCAACAGTCTAACGTGAGAGGACCGAGAGCTAGATGTGCCCACCAAGATCAGCACCAATTTAAAGGTTACGATTTTGTTCTACAACTCCTTGATGTCATTCAGTCAGTACCTGGAGCTGGATGTGTCCGTAGAGATCAACCTGGGGTTAAAGATTACGATGTTGCTCCTCAGCGCGTTGATATCACCAATGTTGCTGTTCTAGACCCAGGGTAGTTCAAGGTTAGACCCAGGACTGACCCAAATCCAGCTGGAGGGACTGATGACTAATGCTGGTGAAATATGATGTCGAAAGATTGTTAAGATTGCATTGAATGATAACTCTTGACACCGTTCCCCCGGGGATTTGTAGCATTTTCTGTTGTAATGATTAGTACGAGCTTTATTATCCATGTTATCAATATATCTTATCTATTTTCAATCTGACCCTGACATTTACCTGTATATAATTAAATTAGTACTACATGAAACGTTGTGTTATACAGACAAATACAGAGCCTTGAGTTTTGGCTAGAGATTGAGAGCCTTGAGTTTTGGCTAGAGATAAAGTCAGTGAGACTATAATTAGATATTGAGTAGAGTAATCTCGGGACCTAGATTTGTTACATAATGACTAGTACGATCCTTATTATCTATGTTAGTAATATATCTTATCTATTTTCAATGTGACCCTGACCGGCCAATCTGGTCAGTTTGATTTACCTGTATATAAATAAATTAGTACTACATGAAACGTTGTGTTATACGGACGTATACAGAGCCTTGAGTTTTGGCTAGAGATTGAGAGCCTAGAGTTTTGGCTAGAGATATAGGGGGGAACAGTCCTCGCATCTCCGAGGATTTCTAGCATACCAGACTCGAGCCTCTACATCAGCCTCACCAAGAACCTCAGTAAACCCATGGCCCTGTTCACCAGAAAATCGAGTATATGAAGTTTCTCTCAACAGAGCTGTTTCCTCTGTTTCTAATATATACACGCTGAACTAACAAACATAAACCTAATAAGAAAACCCAAGGTTAAATAATCTTGTATCGATTATGTTGCAGATCAAATTCAAGAACAACAGACATAAGCTAATAAACATTGAAATATTAGGAAACCAAGTTTGAAACAAATTATCCTCAGATACAACATTAGGAACAGTAGACAGCTCCTCAGTATTGTTGGATATTGGATGAACAATGACTGATCCCATTCCAAAACCAAACCCAACCATGTTGATCTACTTAAAAGTCTGAAATGAATACACAAAACATTACCACTGTAAGTAATGAAAGAAACTTAGTTTACAACAGATAATATTAAACTGCAGCAGAAACACAGTTACAACCCGACGATTTCAAATATGAACAAAACCAAATAGCTAGAGTGATATAAATTGATAAATATAAAAAAAATCTAGAACTCAAACCCAAAATTTAGTGAAAAATCCAAAATAGATAAAAATTTATAAAAGAATAAACCGAACTTTTTTTGAAACACAGATTTAACCCTGTAAACGTTAGAATAACACACATAGAAAATATTGTAATCTAATATGTTATATTACACTTCAAAGATGCAATCTGTCAAGCCGTGATCTTTACACCCCCCCTCCCCTGAAGGATATCCTTTTTTCCTAGGAGAGAGGGGAATATGTAAAACCTCAAGTTTTAATTCTAACTATGTTTATCTATATAAGTAATTACTGATGATGAAGATATAATTTGACTTGAATCTGGGAACTAATTAACCTGTGTACTTATCATCAATTATCAAGATTCAAGGCTAAACAACCCTGTGTTTCCGCTTTTTTCAAAAACTTAAAAAATCATAATTTGTTTCCTCAAATTTTAGGTCCGTTTCTTCATTTTTTTGATCCATTTTCGCTTTTTTCAAAAACTTTAAAAATCTCAATTTGTTGATAGGTTTCCTGAACTTTTAGGTCCATTTCCTCATATTTTTGATCCATTTCCGCTTTTTTCAAAAACTTTAAAAATCTCAATTTGTTGATTGGTTTCCTCATATTTTTGATCCATTTCCGCTTTTTTCAAAAACTTTAAAAATCTCAATTTGTTGATCGGTTTCCTCATATTTTTGATCCATTTCCGCTTTTTTCAAAAACTTTAAAAATCTCATTTTGTTGATCGGTTTCCTCAAATTTTAGGTCCGTTTCCTCATATTTTTGATACGTTTCCGCTTTTTTCAAAAACTTTAAAAATCATAATTTGTTGATCGGTTTCCTCAAATTTTAGGTCCGGTTCCTGAGACAGGTTACCGTTCTGGTTCTGATCTAGCTTCTCAGTCGGACTATAAAATTTGAGGGTTAAATATTTTTATTTATGCTCCACACAAAATATTTTTTTTAAATCTACATATTTATTATCTCCGTATTGAGATTATGTTAAAGATAAAAAATTGTTCGTATTATTTTTACAAAAAAGGTTGTACGATGATAATACATTCACATTCTTTGTATTTTATTAAAAGAATGCTTGTAATTTGCGGATGAAATTTTTTTTTACTTTTTTCCCACATTTAAGTTTGTTTTATTTTAGAAAAAAATCCTTTTTCAAGTATTTTGGACTATGAAGTTAAAATGATTTACAGTATTACTGAGAATAGAGTCCCATTTTTTTATGTTACATAATTAGATAACATATCGGAGCGCGAATTAAAATAATGCATGAAAGATATGTCCTGTATATACCTTACATTATACTCCACAAAAGTTTAGAGAATCGATTAATCTACAAAGTTGAAATATTAATTTATTCAATTGATCTTAACTTGTTTTAAAGACATAAATAGCAGTCTTAAGAAATAGTTTTCCTGTTGTAAAATTTGGGATCAAAATGAAGGCATGGAGACAGAATGGCAAAGGCTTAAAGACAGTTTTAGGGGGCTCGGAAGGTATTGTGTGCATCAGGAGGCTCCGTAGGTCTCTCTTTTCACAAGTTTTTTTTAAGTTTGATCTAAACCCCAGAATGGATCAAAAACTAAGCGAAATGAAAAGAAATTGCTAAAAAGTAATAGTAGATTTTTATGGTTATGAAAACAGTAGAAACTGATCAACAATAAAAGATTTTTGTAAAAATCAGAAATGGATCAAAAATATGAGGAAATGGACCATAAATTTGAGAAATTAGATCAACAAATTAGGATTTTTAAAGTTTTTGAAAAAAGCGGAAATGGATCAAAAATATGAGTAAACGGACCTAAAATTTGAGGAAACAGATCAACAAATTGAGATTTTTAAAGTTTTTTAAAAAAGCGGTAACGGATAAAAATATGAGGAAACGGACCTAAAATTTGACGAAACCAATCAACAAAATGTGATTTTTGAAGTTTTTGAAAAAAGCGGAAACGGATCAAAAATATGAGGAAACGGACCTAAAAGTTGAGGAAACTGATCAACAAAATGAAATTTTTAAAGTTTTTAAAAAAAGGGGAAACGGATCAAAAATATGAGGAAACGGACCTAAAATTTGAGGAAACCGATCAACAAAATGTGATTTTTAAAGTTTTTGAAAAAAGCGAAAACGGATCAAAAATATAAGGAAACGGACCTAAAATTTGAGGAAACCGATCAACCAAATGTGATTTATAAAGTTTTTGAAAAAAGCGGAAACGGATCAAAAATATGAGGAAACCGACCTAAAAGTTGAGGAAACCGATCAACAAAATGAGATATTTAAAGTTTTTAAAAAAGAGGAAACGGATCAAAAATATTAGGAAATGGATCTAAAATTTGAGGAAACCGATCAAAAATACTGAAATGGAGAGGAACAATCTCATGGTAGGATTAAAGTTACATATTCAAAAGTTCAAACCTCACGAATTAAACACGTAAATAATATAAACTTGAGAACAAAAAGTGAAATATAGAAATTTGGTTCGTAACAAAG
The DNA here is from genome assembly GCF_000591075.1 of Eurytemora carolleeae. NCBI lineage: Eukaryota > Metazoa > Arthropoda > Copepoda > Calanoida > Temoridae > Eurytemora > Eurytemora carolleeae. The sequence goes on from NW_019398433.1 coordinate 4,983, forward strand.
AAACATTAAAACTTATTCAGAAATACTTTGTCCGCCATAAAATGCCTGGAAGCTTTTAATGCAGGGCTTACTGATTAAACTATTAAACAGAATATGGGCCTCAAAACTGTTCTTGCTTTAACTATTTGATTTATTGTCGTACTTCGTTTATTTATCTTAAACATTAAAAATGGTCAAATTGCGATACATATCAGCAATTTTATAAAAGTAGATTGTCTTAAGAATAGGATGCACTTTTACAGGGTAGGATAGGAAGTTTATATATTTAACTGAAGTTTATATATTTAACCCTGGTAGAGTGTAGAGACTAAGTAGAGTAGAGTGTAGAGTGTAGAGAATAGGTAGACAGGGTAGGATAGGAAGTTTATATATTTAACCCTGGTAGACTGTATTAGGAAGTTTATATATTTAACCCTGAACCCTGGTAGAGTGTAGAGAATAGGTAGAGAGGGTAGGATAGGAAGTTGGATAGGAAGTTTATATATTTAACTCTGGTAGAGTGTAGAGAATTGGTAGAGAGGGTAGGATATGAAGTTTTTATATTTAACCCTGGTAGAGTGTAGAGAGGGTAGGATAGGTAGTTTATATATTTAACCCTGGTAGAGTGTAGATAATAGGTAGAGAGGGCAGGATAGGTAGTTTATATATTAAACCCTGGTAGAGTGTAGAGAATAGGTATTGAGGGTAGAATAGGAAGTATCTATATTTAACCCTGGTAGAGTGTAGATAATAAGTATTGAGGGTAGAATAGGAAATATCTATATTTAACCCTGGTAGAGTGTAGAGATTATTTAACCCTGGTAGAGTGTAGAGAATAGGTAGAGAGGGTAGGATAGGAAGTTTATATATTTAACCCTGGTAGAGTGTAGAGAATAGGTAGAGAGGGTAGGATATCAGTGGGAATGCTCCCATTGTCACTGCCCCAGCTTCAGAGGACAGAGATGTAGCTGAGGATGTAGCAGAGGACGAGGATGATGGTGATGTGACAGAGGATGTATTGTAGGTACTGCAGAACATCCTGAATAACTTGGAGGATCTTCATAAGGAGGTTACAGAACCACTCCTGGGGGCGCAGGCTCCCAACAACCCCCTGTAGTCCCTTGTATTGATGTATGGGATACAGCAAAGGCTTGGGAGCAGGAATACAAACTGTACCCTGACTCAAGTAGAAATGAGATCAGTAACAGGTTGTCCAACCAGGTGGTAGATCTGCTCCAGATCATGCAGGAGCGGGTCAGCCAACAAACCTGGAATGAAAGAGATAAAGAGCTGATTGATGGGCTGAATAATATATCAGTCATGCACGTAAGACTTGGTAAATTAACTGAGAAAGTGCTTAAAGGTCAAGCTAAGAAACCTAATATGTAAAGGGATCATGGCTGATCATTAAACTATCTATTTGTCTCTGTATTGTGATTATGTATACATTTATGAATATGTTAAATAAATGTGATTAATCAAATAAGAATATATTTATTAATATGGGTGTTAAATATTGCATAGACAAGTAATTGTATAAAGGTTTGATCCATGTGATGGTGATAGCCTGATGTATAATGTTGTCAGGTTGCAAAGATAAGTAATTGTATAAAGGTGTCATCCATGTGATGGTGATAACCCGATGTATAATGTTATCAGGTTACAAAGATAAGTAATCGTTTACAGGTTTGATCTGTGTGATGGAGATAACCTGATGTATGATGTTATCCATTAGCAAAGATAATCGATCACATAAAGGTTAGATAACTTGAGGTGTGATCTTATCAAAGTTTGCTAATTTAAGTTTACCAATTTATTGCATCATACATTTTTGGTTGTAAGAAATTACCACAGATTCATCTACACATGCGCGGGATTCTCACATAAACTCAAAGAATATTTAGTGTCAGTACCTTTTATAAACTGATTTCGTGTATTAAACGTATTTTAACTGTGCCAAGAATCGAGGATCAACGTGGTAAATATCCCTTTGTATTTAAACAATTTTGTTTTCTGTACATATTCTCATATAACATAAATGTTCTTTAGCTCCTCCATGTAGTTTTTAATGCCTGAGACGATATTTTGTATTAATCACTCAAAGCTTTTCTACAGGGTATTAAAGTTTTTTATATTTGTCAGATTGAAGGTCATCTGTTAATAAAGATTGGAGCTACTCTGTGTGTTCTTTATTATGGAGAAGAGTAGAATGAAACGATCTTACGATCCTGTCCAGAAGAAAACAGCACAGTAGTTATTGCATCTACATTAGGTATTTAGGGAAATAGTGCAGTCACACAACATTCAATCACGACCTTTAGGGTACTATTTAATTGAGCAAATTCCAAAATTGATTTGAGATTGAGTGGGAGCGACGGAATCTGTTCAACCAGGAACTGTTACTCCCAGCCAGAGAAATCGTACTGTTTTGCAACCTGATGGAATACACCCTAGAGTAATAGGAGTGGGAGGGATAGAACCTGTTCATCCAGATTCCGTCCTACCTAGCCTAAACACTCCCAGAGTTTTGCAACCTGAAGGAGCAAGGACTAGGAGGGTTTTAGAGTTGGATCAGAATGGATCTCCTGATGAAGTAATTTCAAGATTTTCTGCAAGGGATTTAAGTACTAATGGTCAAGCTGAGTCTGGAGCAGGATTGAGGAGACAGAACCAGGATTCTCTGGAAGAAAAAATTAATAATTTAATCAAAAGGATGAGCAAGTTTTCTACAACCATGCAAGGAGTGGAAGCTATGTGTCAAGACTTACAGGAGAGGGTTAGAGTTTTGGAGGCTAGTAACTCTAAAGTATGGGATCAACTGGATGCAGATGATCAGAGATTGAAAAGATTAGATGTCAAGCTAGATGATAAGATGGAGATGGTACAGGAATGGTTTGTGCACATGTCAGCTCAGGTTTCCACAGAGGTTCCTGCTGAGATAGTTAACTCTATTCATGAAGTGATTGCTGATAGTTCTCCAAGTATAGCTGTGAACAGGATGAGAGCAGAACTTGATGAAATCAGGGGTTCGTTGGATTCCAGCAGACACATAACGGAGGGATTGAGAGGATTGGTAGTGGATTTATCCTATCAAGTAGTAAATAATTCCATGCAGCACACGATGTATGAACCCAGAGTACAGGAGAAGGATTCACAATCTCCTGAGTCCCATGCTAGAGAGAGAGATCTTGTAAGGAAGAGCATTGAACGAGCTAGGAAACAGCTCCAGCAGATTGTAACCGCAGATCTAGATGTGAGTCCTGTAGATATATCTCTGGTAAAGAAATATAAGACTGTTGATGTACCAGCGGTACACTCAGCCATAGGAAGCATACAGAAGTCCTTGCTGAAATATGTAAAGTTTCCTGGAGTGGATTATGATTATTGTGATGAAATTAATGAATTTCTGGATCATGCAGAGAACTGCTGTTTGAAGGTTGAGGAGATGTATTATACAGCGGAGGTGCACAGTGTCAATACTTCCAAGGGTGATACAGCGGATTTCGGGATCTTCTCAGATAATGCAACAATGACAATTTATGAGTTCCTGGAAGCTGCTGAGATAGCATACTCGGGTTGGGGGAACTCAACTCAGAAAGCCTACAGGATGTACAACAAGCATCTTTCAGAAGAGATAAAGAACAAGTTGATAAACATGTCGGATTCATACCCTGATATGAAGAGATGGTTGATATCCAACTATGGTGGTGTATCTAGGATCATCAGTGATATTGTGAATGATCTTAACAGAAGAGCAAAAACCGAATCAAAACAACAGTGCTCAAAAGTTTGCGTTCTACGCCGGTATATCTGGAGTTCTGCAAAGGGTGGAGAGGTTATCCAAGGTAGGAGAGATTGACAGGCTTGAAGTAGAGAATTGTGTATATTCACGGGCAACCCTGAGTAGTTTATCCCTGGTTTTGCCAGCTGAGACATATTCTGATTGGATTACAGAGATGACCAGAGCTGGTTTAGATTATAAAAATCCTGTGGGAGAGGTGGCATACCAGGTTTTCAAGAACTTGTGTATTATTGAGAG
>NW_019398433.1:9024-12476 GCF_000591075.1 Eurytemora carolleeae
CCCTGTATAGTATATATAAACCACCCCTAGTGTAGTAAATATACACACACACCCTGTTTAGTACAAACACACCCCCCTTTATAGATGATAAACACCCCCCCCTCAAGTTTCAATTTTTTTCAATGAAGGTTAGTAGAGATAAGGACCCAGTCAATATTGTCCGTCTCGGCATCAGTCAAAATTGACCGCCCGGTCAATTTTGTCCGAGCCGAGACGGACAAAATTGACCGTTTCCTGCTGCAGACAGTCAAAATTGACTGGGCGGTCAATTTTAACCGATGCCGAGACGGACAAAATGTGCCGGGTTTTGTATCTCCACAAACCTTCATTGAAAAAAATTGAAACTCTATGGACAGTATAATGAGTTAACCCTGTGAATTTCAGCAAGATCAGAAAGAATTATTTGTCTCGTTACTAATGGGTTAAGAATGAAACGCCATTTTCTTTGATTAATTAGAGTTCAACGCCATTTATCGCCAAATAAATATAAATTTTTTGCTATCGTCATATTAAAACATCAACAAAAATTATTTAATTAACTGGAATTTAAACTTAAATAAAGCTCTCTAATGTCTATTTTTTTCAGGATCCTCAAAGATGACGGATTATGTTCAAATCTTTATTGGGTCTTTATTGGGTGCATAAGACATGACCACATTACAGAGAAGAATGGCTTGTTATCATGTAGCCTGCTGAATAATATGGAGGACCCGGAGGGAGAAATCTAACACATGTTTTGATTTTAAAATTGGTCAAAAGCGCAATTAGTAACAGCCTCCAACCTCCAAAACTGTCGGAGGCTCTAGAGGACGCTGTCTTAGAGATAGAGGTCTAAAATTTTGTGCAGTGACTCATTTACACATTAGCTATAATTTTGTACTTACATAACTTTTTGATTTGAGGTCGTCTTAATGCCGCAAATCGCGATTTAAAATGTTGACTTTTATGACAAAGTCGGCAGCCAATTTTTCAGCAGGTGATGGACCAATGTCCAAACTTCTTATTAATTCTTGAAAGCCCACAGAGTCTTCTACAAATTTGTTCTTCTTGTCTCCGCTCTAAAATGAATAGAAAAAAACAGCATCATTTGGAGTCATATATCTCTTGCTTTTGGGTTAAAATATAGATTTTTATTCGCAGAAAGCCCTTAGAGTACTCTACAATTTTGCTGTTGTTTACTTTTATCTCCCATGAAAAGAAAAAAAAAACAGCATCGTTTTAAGTTTGAAGATGCAATGTCAGATGTAAAGTTAAGTTACAATTAAATCTCAAGAACCATACAAAAATTGACAATCTTAATCTTTTTGTTATAAACTCGTCAACTTTGACTTTTAAAAAAAAAAATTTTTTAACTAATACTCAGCTGGAGTTGAGAAATCTAAAACATGTTTTGATTTTAAAATTGGTCGAAATCGCAACGAGTAACAGCCTCCAACCTCTAAAACTGTCAGAGGCTCTGGAGGATGTGTTAGAGATAGAGGTCTAAAAGTTTTTGCAGTGACTCATTAACACATTGGCTATAATTTTGTACTTATTTTGATTAGAGGTAGTATTTATGCCGTAAATCTTGTTTCAAAATTCTTACTTTTTTGAAAAAACGGTGGCCAATTACTCGGCCACCAATCAATTTAGAGGTCCAATTTTTTTGGTGTAAGTAGATATTACCTCCTTCTACAACTTTGTTTTTTTTACTTTTCTCTCAGAGCACCCTCGGGTCTATGCAGGACAAGTCTAAAAAGTTAATTTAAGGTAAAACTATATTTGAATTATTTTTCGATAAGTTTATATGAGTATGGCACAGTTATTTTCATCAAGCTTTAATATTTTAGACATCGACGACAGTTAGATTTGACGAAAGTTAGTTAGTTGTAATGTTAGGGACGCAGACAGACAAAATGTTTCCGCGTTTTAAATTTTTTATTAGCCCCTACATTAATATTGTTTTATAGTATGGAAGACGAAGCTCCAGGACCGTCAGAACAGGGGGGTTGACCCAACTGGTTCCTTAGTTGGCTCCGTGAAGTTTATTAACCCGCCTCAAAAGATCCTGTAGTATTGCAAATTGAAATATTCACTGATGCTGTTGAGAAACTCCCGGATATCGAAGAATCAGTTAAAAGATCGTTAACTAATACTTTAACCAACGAGTCAAGGATAACTCTGGCTAAAGAAGATGACAAGATGCATATCACAGAGTTACTCAAGTACCAAAGTATCCTGGCCGATGACAACACAACGCAGATGCCCTTGCATAAATTGACAGAAACTGAGACCAAGATCATTTCTAAAGTCGTGGAGAGTTTGAAAGAGAAAGATTTCTCCACCAAGTCCCTGAAGTTCTGGAATTCATATTATTCCGATGTTTTCGACAGAATTTTTTTAACCAGTCGTGTAGGTAAAATTGCAGTAACCTACAACAGTTGTTCACTGAGCTTGAAACAACGTCTTTTATCACTGGATGCATAGACATGTTTCAACACACTTCCGTCTATTCCTATCATTCCGTGCCTCTGTACTATCTATAGAGTCTATTCAGTTCTTCTGGGCAGCTCGTTCAGTGAGAACCCACTTGAATGAGCTGCCCAGAAGAAGATGAACCAGGTACCAGTCATAGTCCGCAACCCAGCTCATGTTGTGGAAGTTGAACTAGCTGAAGACAGAGTTGATCCTGTAGACCTTGCTACTCTAGTCAGTGGGAATGCTCCCATTGTCACTGCCCCAGCTTCAGAGGACAGAGATGTAGCTGAGGATGTAGCAGAGGACGAGGATGATGGTGATGTGACAGAGGATGTATTGTAGGTACTGCAGAACATCCTGAATAACTTGGAGGATCTTCATAAGGAGGTTACAGACCCACTCCTGGGGGCGCAGGCTCCCAACAGCCCCCTGTAGTCCCTCGTATTGATGTATGGGATACAGGGAAGGCTTGGGAGCAGGAATACAAACTGTACCCTGACTCAAGTAGAAATGAGGTCAGTAACAGGTTGTGCAACCAGGTGGTAGATCTGCTCCGGATCATGCAGGAGCGGGTTAGCCAACAAACCTGGAATGAAAGAGATAAAGAGCTGATTGACGGGCTGAATAATATATCAGTCATGCACGTAAGACTTGGTAAATTAACTGAGAAAGTGCTTAAAGGTCAAGCTAAGAAACCTAATATGTAAAGGGATCATGGCTGATCATTAAACTATCTATTTGTCTCTGTATTGTTATGTATACATTTATGAATATGTTAAATAAATGTGATTAATCAAATAAGAATATATTTATTAATATGGGTGTTAAATATTGCATAGACAAGTAATTGTATAAAGGTTTGATCCATGTGATGGTGATAGCCTGATGTATAATGTTGTCAGGTTGCAAAGATAAGTAATTGTATAAAGGTGTCATCCATGTGATGGTGATAACCCGATGTATAATGTTATCAGGTTACAAAGATAAGTAATCGT
>NW_019398434.1:0-10916 GCF_000591075.1 Eurytemora carolleeae
CGGCGCAAGAACGCACGTTTTTGTTAAATAAAATGATATTTTTCAATTGAAATCAAAGTTTTGATTGAAAATGCACTGGCGCAAGGAAAAACATGGATTGCTGATTTTATTTTGATTCAAGATTATCACAAATAACAGAAAAGATAACGCACAAACGCACGGATATGTTGACATATAACCCAAATTTTGATTTTGGGGCAGTTTACACCAATACCTAACAACCTGTATATTGATCATGCAAATTTTAGATTTAGATCGATCAATAGTATACCTTATACATAATGTTTTTAGAAGATAAATTGATGTTATACCGTATCCTTGTAAAGGAAATGACTTTTTTCCTATATCTTTACAACCTAATGGTTGAAACCTTTGATATTTCAAACTTAGATTGTTTGATCTAACATCTATGAAATTTTGAAATATTAAAGGTATACAATAATGTGTTTAAAAGATATAGGGTTTAGAAAATCAGAGTTTGTGGCAAAAACTCAATTCTTTTGAAAAATCAATATGTTTGATATATACTAGGTAGTATACTACATATCGACAAATTATTCAATATTAAATTGATCTAATATTATTCTTTTATAATTAAAGTTCGTGTACACTTTAGATTATCATATTGAAATAATCAAAATTAGTTTTTGCTACAACATTTCTTTTGAAAATTATGTTTTTTAGAAAATATTAATTTCTGCGGAACCTTACTTGAACCCCCTTTTAAAGAGAACCCGTAATTCAACTTTTATATAGGAAACCAAGTTTGTCTCTACATTTATTTTTCACAAATGTTGAGATGCTACTGTTGTAAATCGGGCATTTTGAAATAAATAGGACGTTATACTTAACATAGACAGATTTTTAAAATTAAAGTGAGAACCAGAAAACTGTGGAATGAAGACGACTTTTAGACTCAAGTTATGAATTTAAGAACATGAAACACAGCAATTGTACAATGTACACTGTAAATACACAAATATTGCTGAAATGTCTTCTCAATATTTCACAGTTTTCTGGTTCTTACCACAGAATACACAGACTGCTTATCTCCTTTCACGGGGTGGGCTACGTAGGCCAAAGTTGACCCAGCACGACATGCTACGTTTACACGATAGGTTTTTAGAGTGCCATCTCACGGCCACTTGTTGAACATAATACCCATTCAGGGGTTAAGTTTTACAACTTTTAAAGAAATACTCCAAGTTTAAACCTGAAAACATAACATTTATGAATTCAGTCTTTTTTTTGAAGATTTTGTGTTTCGTATCCAAAGGATCCTTAAATATCTCTGAACACAGATGTTTGCTGATGGGCGTGTACAGCACTTGTACACAATAGAACATGCTGTGGAAAATATTGCATATTTAGCTGATAATCGATCTCCGTAACTCTCTTATCTCTGGTTCTTACTTTATTCCATTCTGTTATGTTAGAGGACAGCGGATAAGCTGGTTTAAGAAAGGGATGAGTTCAAGTCCAGGGGATGAACTGGATACACTAGGAACAGTATTTAAACTTTTATTTTAAGTTTGGCAGCCGAAACATCCGTTTTATAAACAATTAAGATTTATTGGCTTTTAGGAGACTCTAGTTAAAAAAAATGAAAATTTTAACATACAGGGGTACCCACGAAAAGATGAGAATTCAGAGACGACTGTACGGAAATCATACTGTCTGGTTTCTTGTATTTTAAACTCCCTGCCACTCTAAACTTGTTTCTCCCTTTTCCGAAGTAATAGTGTAACCATCCCCAACTTCCTCCCCCCCCCTTTCCATCCCTTGTACAGATCTAACGGATTTATTCGTGTTTGTGTGTGAATTCTATATATAACCCAAGCCACGCCAATAGTTCCGTTATTCCAGAGGCCCGGGTGCTGGTGGGACGGCCGGCCAGCTCCCGGAGAACTAGGGTTAAAGCTCTAGCCTAGGGTGGAGTGAAATCTGGGGAAGATAGTCAGTTGTGCGCCAGCTCTCACAAGGAGAGGATGAAGACATTCGCCAACTCCCCACAGTGGTAAGAAGCAGTCAGTCCAATGGAACAGAAACTGCTTGGACAGATGGGAACTGTGGGAAAACAACATCCTGAAGGAGATTTGTTACCCGAACAAAGATGGTGCCAGAAGAGATATGTTGCCTGAGGGGATAATTGACCTGAGGGGATAATTGACCTGAGGAGATATGTTGCCTGAGGAGATATGCAGCCCTGAGGAGATACCATGTTGAAGGTATCTAGCCAAGGAGTATCTAGCCAAAGGAGGTATCTAGCCAAAGGAGGTATCTAGCCAAAGGAGTATCCAGCAAAGGAGTATCCGGCCAAAGGAGTAACCCATCACTGAGTGCCAAATCTGTGTCTGTTGACTTTAGTTATTTATTCCTTCATTTTGTTTCTCTTTAATATAAATGTTCAACTACTTTGTTCTATTATTGGTGTGTGACTTGAAGACTACTAGAGTATTGTTACCCGCCTTTGTGGGTATCCTTTCAAATATAACAATAGAAATGCTGCAGAAAGACTACAGATGAGAAAGTTTAATTCCTAGAGTTTTATGTCGTCTTCATAATCTCATCCTTTGTGGGTATCCCTGTATTTGTAATCTCTACAAAGTGTTTCGTATTTCACTGTGCGAATATTTTAACTCCGGTAGAAAATGTAAGCTGTCTAATTAAAGGAATTGTGTCTTTGCCACAAACTAAAAATGTTCAATCTGTATTTCTTTGCAACCTGAAGTGTGTAAATCTTTGATATTTCAAGCTTAGATTATTTGAACAATATTCATGGTTTGAAAAATCCAGGGTCTACAATATTGGATTGCAGAAATATGATGACTTTAAAATCAGAGTTTGTGGCGAAGACGATCAAATTGTTCAAAATTTCAAAAAGAATTTTGTTTTGTATTATTTTCTGATCAATCTTATATTCTTAGAAAAATGTTTAAATTTTTAATTTTGAATAGAAAATCATGTAAAATTGAACAAGGATGAAAAATCAACTATTGATTATTTAAAGGTAAAGATAAATTAAAGGGACTGCTATTGAATATTTAAAGGTAAAGCTAAATTAAAGGGACTGCTATTGATTATTTAAAGGTAAAGATAAATTAAAGGGACTGCTATTGATTATTTAAAGGTAAAGCTAAATTAAAAGGACTGCTCTTGAATATTTCAAGGTAAAGATAAATTAAAGGGACTGCTATTGATTATTTAAAGGTAAAGATAAATTAAAGGGACTGCTATTGATTATTTAAAGGTAAAGCTAAATTAAAAGGACTGCTCTTGAATATTTCAAGGTAAAGATAAATTAAAGGGACTGCTCTTGAATATTTCAAGGTAAAGATAAATTAAAGGAACTGCTATTGATTATTTAAAGGTAAAGATAAATTAATGGGACTGCTATTGAATATTTAAAGGTAAGGATAAATTAAAGGGACTGCTTTTGATTATTTAAAGGTAAAGATAAATTAAAGGGATTGCTATTGATTATTCAAAGGTAAAGATAAATTAAAGGGACTGCTATTGAATATCTAAAGGTAAAGATAAATTAAAGGGATTGCTCTTGAATATTTCAAGGTAAAGATAAATTAAAAGGGACTGCTATTGATTATTTAAAGGTAAAGCTAAATTAAAGGGACTGTTATTGATTATTTAAAGGTAAAGATAAATTAAAGGGACTGCTATTGATTATTTAAAGGTAAAGATAAATTAAAGGGACTGTTATTGATTATTTAAAGGTAAAGATAAATTAAAGGGACTATTGATTATTTAAAGGTAAAGATAAATTAAAGGGACTGCTATTGATTATTTAAAGGTAAAGATAAATTAAAGGGACTGCTATTGATTATTTATAGGTAAAGATAAATTAAAGGGATTGTCGTTGTAATTCCAAGTGAACTTTTATTTCAAAAATTGTTAAGTTTTTAAACCTTTATTTGATCAATGATTTGGAAGATATCGTCGTTTTTCCAGATTTTAGAATTTCCCCAATCGTTTCTGAAACAGATATTCTTAAATGAAATTAACAATCTTTGAAAAGTGAAATTTTAATGTCTTATTCGTTTTCGATTATGTTTCGATTATGTGTACCTTTGTATATCGGACATCCCGTACTGAAAATAACAAAACTCTTGAGCCCAAACCGAAAACATCAAAAGCTAGGTTTAACGTTTTTTGTCTGCACACGATAACACAAGGTTATCCTAAATTTATTCTGAGAATTTTTTTTAATTCTTGGATAACCCAGATTTTTAAAACGCTTAAAAATATATTTGTAGATTTAAAAATATGGAAAAAAAATATGATTTAACTTTTTTCTCCGAAACAAGTTTTAAAATAAAGAACGCCTCGAGAATTTATTCTTGGATTTTACAATGAATAAAAATATTTCGAGAATTAAAAAATGGAATAATTGTATTGAAAATCCAATTTAAAAATTCCTATATCTTTGCAACTTGATTGTGTAAACCATTGATGTTTCAAGCTATAGATTGAAATATCCAAGGTCTGCGACATCGGGTTTCAAAGATAACTGGATTAAAAAATCAGAGCCTGTGGCGAATACTTACTTTTTTACAAGAAACTTGAATGTGCCATATACAAAATAATACTTATTTTCTCTCTAACAAATAGAATAAACAATACTAAATCATAACTTAAGTTTAACAGTCGTATTCCTATTCCACAGTTTAAAAGATTTCACTGTAAAATTTTCTTCAAAATTCAGAAATTGGATGCTTTTATATTAAGTCAAAGAGAATAGAATATATACTGGAGTGGAATTTAGACAATCCTTCGTTATGATTTTTTTCAGTCCCTTTCAGCCTAAAAGGGAGTTCAAAGTGTACAAATCATGTAAATGTTCATAAATTATATAAAGTAGAGGCATTAATACAGTATATTCCATAGAATATCCATTTCAATTTCGAATTTTTAAAGCTGTTAAATAAACTTTATAAAATGAATTAGGTGAATAAAAAACATCATTTGATCTATAGTTATAACGGAAAACCATCGTTTGTATAGTGAAAGGCATAAAGTTTATGTGAAATGATCATTGGTCAATCATGAAACCAGCCTATTTCATAATTTGGTTTTCTTTTAATATTAATTTTAGATTTTCTATAAAATGATGTTCCAGGGCCCAAAAGGTTATATAGCGCAAATATGTGAAGTACACCTACAGTATGGAAACAGCACAACAAAATGGCCGTTTTACACTTTTTTCTAGTAAATTCCACTCTAATATATATTCTATTCTCTTTGTATTTAGGTTGATATTGAAGGAGAAGAGCTTAACTCCCTGCCACAGGAATCAGAAACAAAACAATTTAAATTCTAAAATATGAAAAATTAAATTAAATTACTCCTTCAATTTAAATCGGCTGTGATGGTAATTTTATGTGACTTTTAAACCTGATTCACCCTTTATATCAATGTCTGATAAATGATGTGTGAGATATGTTTGTTTTTTAATCTAAAAACTTTATTTTCTATCAGGAGGTATTTTTCGCGAAAATTGCTTACACGAAATTTTGCAAAAATAATGTCACGAAAATTTTTTCGCAAAAACCAGAGCTGCACCAATTAATTGCACAAAAAAACTTGTGGAATTATTTTCTCTGATTTCTCATTTTTTCGCTAACAGATTAAAGCGAATTTTCACATTTTTCGCGAGCAAACGAAATGCGTAAACATGCAAAAAATACGAAAATTTCCCGAAACGATTTACACTTCTCGCTGGAAACCCTAGTAAAAGCTAAGGAGGAACTTGGCAGATTTGATTTTTTAATATATAGCAAAATAGAATTGAACAAGTTTTCTGATTTCTCCTTCATCAGTGGTTAGAGGTAAATACTAAGCACATAAAATATTCAGATTTTTTTATTTTGCTTGCTTATAATTTGTTAATTAAAAAGTCAAAGCAATTATTTAGTTTTTTTAAGAATCAGAGGCCTCCCCCCTTAATAGACAAAAATTGCCCAATTGGTATAGGGCTAATACTTAATTATCGCTTATTTTGATCTTCCCTTTTTACTTTTTTTTACTAATTATTTTTCATTTTATACTTCCTATTTTCCTGTTTGTTTCAACTTTTCCTTCTCGAGTCCTTCTCCCTATTTTCTTCCTACTTTTCACATAATGAGCAAGTGCCCTGTAAGTTTAACCCAGAACTTTGGAAACATCGGAAGAATTTTTAAAATGTCGTCTTCTTAACCTACTGATAAAGAAATGTTAAAGAAATGTAGTTTTTTAACTCAATAATTATATGGAGCTCTTTGAAGCTGTTCCCGCATATTTTATGGCTATTTTACCCCAGATTAACCAGAGTGAAAAGCATTCGGTTTCTTTTATTTGAAATCAACCATGTTCTGGTCTATAATTCAAAAATCACAGCAATATAAAATAAAGAAATGACCGTTAAGTCCACGTGATTTATCGATTTTTACCATTACTGAGATTTCGGTATACTATATGTAGTAAAAGAAACTTGATAGTTATCTGACGAAGTAGGGAGAAAATAGGAAGGCAACGAACACACTACACTACACTTTACGATTAAATGATTTTGGATCATCTGGCATTTTTCCAATTAAAAATATAATCTATCTATCTTGTTATAGAGTGGAGTATTGGAAAATGTAGATCAGATTGGAATAGAATTTCAAATGCTTTAGGGATGTTTACAGAGCCATATGCTAGCGCGGATGTTTCTAAGAACAAGTTAATCGTACAGGTGCTCGACTTTCTGAAACAAAACTTTCAGAATTTTGAAAAAAAAACACTTTTCTAAATCAACATTAATTGTTTTTATCAGACAAGGCTTTTCAGACTGAGTCCAGTTTAAAATCAGGCATTGCCATCTTTGCATGGAAGGACACTTGAAATTACGCTCTCTTTAAGTTCATTTGATAGAATTTTCAATCAAAGATTTCTTTAAAAATGTTTAAAATATAAAATTTTTAGGTTTAAATGGCTGTTGCAGATATTAAAACAGTTGCACAAACTTAATTTCAGGAAAATTATCGATTTTAATTTCAATCTTTTAACATTTTCTAAATGCCATAAAATATCACTTTTTAAATATAAAGTTATTTAGTTTTTTTTAGATAAAAGTAACGATTAAAGCATTTAAATTTCTCATTGCTAAATATTTATTTTGTTTTAAGAAAAAATCATATTTTGGCATTGTAGAATTATCTCTTATGAACCAAATACAGCCCTTGGGAAATCAGCAGGTAAATTTTTTTGATTTTTTTTGCTTGTTTAAGAATTTCCAAATAACGAAAGTTTGTTCAAAATGATGAACATAATTATAGCTAATATTTCACAAATTATTACATTGCTAACATTGTTCTGAAGAAAATATTCATTAGTTCGAAATGATGAATATTTTCAATCAAAAGTTAGCATTTTTCATTAATGTCGAAATTGTTACTATTATATTATTTTTTATTTCAGGGAATTATTATGCTTTCTTTGAAATAGTGTTTATGAAAGATAATGTTTGGAACTATCTTGATTAGAATAGAAATAGTGTTCATGAAAGATAATGTTTGGAACTATCTTGATTAGAATAGAAATAGTGTTCATGAAAGAAAATGTTTGGAACTATCTTGATTAGAATAGAAATAGTGTTCATGAAAGAAAATGTTTGGAACTATCTTGATTAGAATAGAAATAACAAAGAAAAGGAGGAAAAAAGTGAATCATAGGAAGATTAAATATCGTCATGGATAGTATAAAATTTGTATTTAAATAAAACCTTGCATCTAAAGTTTAAAGAGATTTCAATGTTTGTTTTGCACAGCTAGGGGCGGATACAGGATTTAAGTGAGGGGGTGCTAGATTTATTTCGGAACAAAAAATCCAGATTTAGGAACAAAAAACGTGCCGTAGGTGAATTTTTTTAAGATAGATATTTTTCCTGTTTTGTAGTAGGTTTTCTTTCCCTTAAATGCTATTGAGAAGCTATTCTGGAATCTCAGGGGGGGTGCGAAGGTCCTGCTGCCCGCCCCTGTATCCACCCCTGTGCATAGTAAAAATCTTGAGAAACGTTTTTTGCAGGTTTTTCGGAACCATATTTAAGAAATTTTCGGAGAATAACTTTTTCAGTCGAACATTATGTACGTTGTCTTTGAAATTTCTTGGGACTCTGTTTCCCAAAATTGTTTACAAAAAAAACTTTTCTTACTTCTTCTTTTCTTCCCAGAATTGAAGTCATCTTGTGAATTCAACTACAGTCAGTACTCTAATTAATAAGTACAGAGCTGAAAACTTTAGAATGGAATATCCTTAATCCCGATTGGTTAATTAATCTGGAGATTAATAACAGGAGGAGAACAAACCTTACTTAATCTCGAGATCAAGACAAAGAGTGGATTAAGCATTAATCCCGATATCCACCATTCAAAAGTTCCCAGCTATGAAAACATCTTTGTTATATTAATATCAGATTATTGTTCAACTATTGTTATAAAATGTTAAGTATTCAAACCTAATATAAAGATTTATTAATATGTTTTTTTTTCTTTAAAAAGTTCTGAATTAGAGAAAATAAGAAACTTATCATACTTTTATCAAACATTTGAATTTGAAAAATTGTGTAATGTGTATACTATGCATCAGGTAACAATAGACTAACATACTTAGCATATTATATTATCTTGTAGAAACATACCTAATTTAATTACCTAATTTTATTTTAACAGTCCTGATGTTATTTTGAAACTGTATAATATTTACTGTTACCCCCCCCCTATCAGCTTGGAGCACGTCAGAAGGCATAACCTCACCTTTGGGAAGCTGCCGATTGGGTGCACATATGGAAAGATGTCACTGGGGAAATTGTCACTTGGAAAGTCCCCCTTGGGAAAATGTCTATGAGAAAATACCTAACACTCCTTTAACTTCAATCAGTCAGAGGTTCCTTATATTTGTCACTTTTTAACCATTAAACTGTAGCAGATAAACACTTGTAATATGTGAACAGTTTTTTAATCGACAACAATAAAAATGCATGAGGGTTTGAATTTTATTTTAAACTCCGCTCAATAGGCTTGGTTTGACAAAGACCACTGAAAACTGACTTATTTAAAGCCTGAGGCAGTAGTACTGAATAAATACAGACTTAACCTACCAAAATGACTGGGCATACTCCTTTTATCTTTAAGGAGGGCCTTCAGCTGGATCGTTTGGTCATTTTCAAGTTTTTCAATCGTCGTTCTGATCCGTTCTTTGTGTTAATGATCGAGAACAGTTCCAACCGTTCGTTAACGATAATAATCGTTAATGCTTTTATTGTTAACTATACAGTGATAACCATATAACTATGAAATAAGAAGACGACTTTTAGACTCTAGTTATGACTAGTAGAAAAACTATTTGCTTTCTATAAACATCAAATAAGAGTATTGCTTAAAAGTCGTCTTCCTATTGCATTGTTTTCTGGTTGTCACTGTATTTAGCACTAGATTTTATGAAACGAAGGCATCATTCTTCAGAATTCCTTTTGTTTCTGTGAAGGATCGATCTTTTCCCTTAAAGGATTCCCAGTCCTAAACACAATACGGGATACTAAACCAAAATACTCCCCTTCTTCTGAGATTAACAAGATTCTTCCTTTTCCCTCTCAATGCAAACAGAGTATTTTGATTAGAAAAATGGAACTTTTAAACACGTCGCACATAACACGCTTTTTAAATTTGACAAAGCAGACAAAAACAAAATTTTGAATTTATTTTCCTTCAAAGTAAAAATATTGTTCTAGAACTCTATCTATATATAAATTTGGCTTGTCTGTCTGTTTGTTTGTTTGTATCCAATAAACGGCAAAACGGCTGAACCGATCGGGCCCAAAATTATTTGTGGGACCTCACGTGTCCCCAGGGAAGGTTTATGGATAGTCGAATTTTCAAAAATTTGCCTTTAACACAATTCGATGTTCGAAAATTTTAAAAATCCATGAAATATTTTTTTTTTAAATCTGCAACATTTTTTATTTACAATGTACATAAAGAGAAAATGTTCACAAATGAAACAGATGAGCTTATTCTAAAATTTTGGGAGAAAATCTGGGCCTGGCTTGTTTTTTGCATGTATCTTCTCTTGGTGTTAAAATTTGACTCAGTGGAAGAAAATCAACTGTTCCGAAAAAACAAGTTTGAAATATGTAAGACCCATCAGTTTTTTCGTTGATATATATTAGTTCAAACCAAGAAGAATGAGACTCTAATCTCGTCCCAGAAACTCCTCACCCTGTAGATAGAAATTGGCATTGTAACATTTCTTTATTTGTTTGAAAAAGAATGGAATTTTTGTCAACAATGGTG
The DNA here is from genome assembly GCF_000591075.1 of Eurytemora carolleeae. Taxonomy (NCBI): domain Eukaryota; kingdom Metazoa; phylum Arthropoda; class Copepoda; order Calanoida; family Temoridae; genus Eurytemora; species Eurytemora carolleeae. The sequence goes on from NW_019398434.1 coordinate 10,326, forward strand.
TCGTTCAAATAAAAAACGAATAATGAACCGTTCAGAGAAATAAAAAATTTCCGTTTTTTTAATGAACGAACTTGAACAAACAATATTTTCACTTCAAATTAAGTTGTCAGTCTCTTAAACTATTTAAGAATTATTATACATTTAAAACATTTACTCAATTTTACACTTAATTTTCAGAATTTAATTTGCATGCTTATATTGATTAATATGATCAATTATAGATCTTCGTTTGAGGGAGTTTATATCAATTAATAATCGAAGTTTTCCCACCAATTCTTCACAAACTGGAATCTCTCAGCCAACTCATTTCCTAAATAATACAAAAATAATTGGATACATGTTTTAACTAAATAATATATAAATATACAATATTGTCAACCATTAACATTAAGACCCCCCCCCCCCAGTTCATGTAATATCGTCTTCAACTTAAATGCTCCTCTCGGAGTCAAGAATCCAAACCAAACAATTTCAGCCCGCCTTTCTTCCTTGTTCTCCGATGACGGAGTTAAAACGTTTATCAATTGTGAACCATTTCAAAGTTAAACAAAAACTGTTGAATAAACCATTCGGTAACAACATTTTCCGTTG
>NW_019398434.1:11175-12479 GCF_000591075.1 Eurytemora carolleeae
ATTTAAAGAATTAGTGACTTTCATCAACATTTAATTGTTAATCTTTTCAGAAGTTTTAATGTATAAAAAGCGTCTTCGGACTTTTCGACTGTTAACCCACAAATAAGCAAATAGATCGTAAGAATCTTTTCATTATAAATTTGTAAACCATTGTAATAATTATTTATCATTATTCATTTCATTTTTTTTAGGAAATAAAGAGTTTTCTGCATTATCGATTTTGATTTGAGGGTTATTCCTTGTCTATCTGTTCATCGTCAGAATCTTGTTCCTTAGCGACAACAAATATACATGTATATCGACACTTCAACAGAAATAATAATATTGATCAAATAATGATAATGATGTGTGCAAAATTTTAAAAGAATCCATGACATTGACTTCCATGCAGGGATGGCTGACTGATAAAGAATTCTGGCTCTAGAGGGAGGAATGTATAGGAAAAGGGGCCCCTAGGTGGGGGGGGGGACACGCCACTGTTTGTGGGTAAACATGTATTTGCTTTCGGCTAATAGAGATGGAAATATGACAAACTGTATGCAAGTCCTCCTGTATTCCAAGCTCTCTTCCTCCCTTTTGTACTCCAGGCTCTCCATCCCTCCTTTACTATCTGTTTCTCTCTCTAGTCTCTTCCTCCTTTAAGATTCTATGCAAAACTTTCCCAAAAAACTAACCAATCTCCAATGTTTTAAAAATGCTACTGAAAATAAAGCATAAACAGTAGAGTACATGACAAAAACATGATGAGATGATGATGATGATGATGATGATGATGATGATGATGATGATGACGAAGAAGAAGATGATGATGATGATGATGATAATTCCACCTGTGAATGATGAAGACGACTCGACCCCAAAGTTGATTCCAATCCCTAAAATTCGAAAATGTAAGTTATTTTTATCATTGAGAAAATTTTATTTTTAACATTTTCCTTCGTTGTTTCTGAAACAAAAACGCGCAGAAAACTACAATTGATAATGACCAATTTTCAATGAGAAGATGATGGATCTCTCATGCATTCTAGATCAGACAAAGCTTTAAAGGGTGCTGTCGGGATCAGACAAACCAGAAATTGTAATTACTTCTGAAGTCGGATTAGTAATGTTTATAGTACATATTCGTATAGTAACATTTCGTCTAGGTAACATTTCATCTAGGTAACATTTCTGACATTTTGGATAAATAACATTTCGGATAGGAATCATTTCTGATTGGTAACATCTTGTATAGGTAACATTTCGGATAGGTAACATTTGGATACGTAACATTTCGGATAGGTAACATTTCGGATAGGTAACAT
>NW_019398435.1:0-6066 GCF_000591075.1 Eurytemora carolleeae
GCACAGACGCACGGAAAAAATGACATATAACCCAAATTTTGATTTTGGGGCTATTTACATCTATAGCATCTAACGACCTGGCTGGTTCACACAACCTCCGCTAGAGGCCACCAAATGAACTATCCTAAAATTTTGAGTTTTCTGATAACAATTTTTAAAAATTTTTAGCTTGAGATTAACAAACTTTCTTTATTTCATTCCACATTAGAATATAATTTTTTATTATTAAAAAAAACTACAAATCTATGTCAAAATAATGTAATTTTTAATCAACAATGAAGGAATATGTTTTTACAATATTTTTGTAATTTTTCAAATTTCATTTGTTGAAAATACATATCTTTTACAAAAAAACTTAATAAAAGGAAAAAATATTTTTAGTTTTCAAATAAACATAATTTTTGAATATTATATTAAAAAAATTAAATTAAGAAACAAATTTTAGAAAATGTTGCTGATGTATATTTACAGTGAAGGGTATAGTTCTATTTAGATTATACCTGGCTTAGGGTACATAGATCTAATGTGGCTGGATTTGTAGCCAATTCTTGTCCTGTGTGGTATTTAGAGCGATCATTGTACCTCGTTGAAGTAAGACAGGTTGAAAACCTGCCTATAGGTTATAGGGTAGAGATCGGTTATGGGCTGGATAAGTAGCCAATACTTTTGTCCCTGTGTGGCATTTAGAGCTGCAGTTGGGTTGTGTCCTGGTTGAATTGGATAGCAGACTGGTTGAGCCTGGACTGATATAGTTTTGAGGACAAACTTTTAAGAGTATGGCATTTACTACATGATTAAGGTTGTAGGGTTTAAAATAGGGTTTCCAGTCGAAATATTTTGCACGAAAATTGTGCAAAAATTGCACAAAGATTTGCTTATGTTTCGAGTAAAAATTGAAAGAAGTTTCTATGTTTTTGTGCATTGATGCGCAAAAGCTATTTCGCGAAAATTTCGAGAAACAATTTCAGGAAATGATGAAAAAATTCAAAATTAAACCAGTCAGAGTCAACTATACTCCAGCCTGCTCAGCGCTCACACATGCTGACCGAATGAGTCCCAATGCTCAGGTGTTAGGTCACCAGACCGTACGTTCTACTAAACCGTTTACCGGCAAACAATCTCTAGTGGTAACTTAGTCACGAATTACTTAATCATAATCACATTCACTATTCATCAGTCCAGTCTTAAATTGGAGACGAGCAGGGTTAGATGGAAGTTGTTATTTACTGAAACTAATTCACACCATACTGTCCAAATATTGAAATCTTTCATATTTATGCACTACATGGCATGCAACAAATATTACTTAATTTCGTTTTCATGCACAATACTGCTCTACAAAAATTTTGACTTTCCGTATTCATGGGCATTGCAAAAATGACCTGTATTCATGAGCAATATCATGAAATATTCTGACTTAAATTTCGTATTCATGAATACTTTTGTGAAAAAAATTATTCAATTCGAATGAATTCGCAATTTCGTGCAAAACTGGTTTTGTATTAATACGAAAATGATGCGGAATTTCATGCAAAAAAGTCATCTCGTGTTGCGCAAGAGAATTGACTGTTTCATGGAAACCCTAGTTTAAAAGCCATCATTTGGTCTCATAATTTGCAACTCACCATAGCAATTTTAAGACTTCTATATAGATTTTCACATCTACAGTATAAGAAATGCGCAATGACTTTGCACATTTCAAAGTGTTATACTAGAGAAGATGATAGTTCATTTTTTATCAATATTAAAGTTTCAGCATTCTATACTTCAAATTTAAAACTAGTTTAACCCTAAACAATCTGGAGGGGGCTGGGGCAGGCATTTCCCATGCTGAAGTGTATTTGATATTGTTACAAAGCAAATAAGTTACTAATAAGATAATAAGTCACTTATTAAGTAAAATTGGTCTGTATTTGCAGGTGGCTGTGGTCGAGACTGCACAAACAGGAAAATTGATAAAAATAAAGAAATGAACAATTTTCCATTCTTTGTGTAAATAAATAGATTTCAATTATAATCCACCAATCCATGAGTGGTAAGCTGGATTTACAGTGGTACCCTATAAACTAATTTTTCTTAGATGAAATAGCTTAAAGGGTTTCGTTGTGAATCCGACATGTCACTCTAAATAAAGATTGAATTAGAATAAATTGAAGTCCTACAGTTCCTTTCAGGCTTGAAAATCAATTTTATTTGACATTTTTTTATCAATTAAAATAGAAAAACAGAAAAAGTGATAATTCAAGTTAGACATCCTTTCGGGAGGGCATGAAATTTGTTTTTAATATTAATTAAAAAAAATCTATATTAATGAATCAACTGTGAGAAAAAGTTTTAGAATAAAAATAAAATTTTATGCCTGCTTGAGGTCAACAGAACGCTTAGTTTCAGCTTACAGGTAAAAAGTTTTAGTGCACAAGGATAAAAACTGTTTTAAATGTGTTAGCAAACATTTTTTTGGGCTTTCATTAATTTAACTTGCTTACTAACTCTTTAGAACTGTCTGTTTAAAAGGGTTGTTCTGGACCTATTAGTAATTTATCGTAATTATCAGAATTTTAAAAAATGACCAACTGTTAAGGTTTTATGTAAACAATATGTATATTTATCAAATCTTAATCCTATTCCAGCTGGCTTTTCTAAGTAACATACCCCCTCAATTAACCCTATTCCAGATGGATTTTCTAAGTAACACATGCCCCTCACTAAACCCTATTCCAGCTGGAATTCCTAACTAACACATGCCCCAAACTTTAGGCTAAAAATGGGGCTTTTATACCTACTGCCTGAGTCCTAAGGCATACTGCCTGAATGACTTATTTTAACTTAACCCAACTAAACTATACCTACTTCCTATCATTATAGCTCATAGGAAAATCTTGAACAAAAGTAAACAACCTGCACAATTTTTGCGAAGATGTTTTGCATAGATTTTCGCACAGAAGCTTTTAACACTATGAAGGCTTGGGGGTCTGAAACTTTGATGGCACAATTTCAGTTTTCCATAAATAAAAATTAGTTTTTAAATATTTTGCAAATGTTTTTTTCATTTTTAAATTTGCGGTGGTAAGGGCTTTTCAAAAATGTATAAATCATCATATTTCTGTTTTTGCTTAATAACTGGAAATACATACTTGAATTTTTTTTGAAGATTAATTAAGGAAAACCTTTCTAAAAGTGTATCAAATATTATAGATTTGTATCACAATAAGAAAGTAGAGGGGGGGACCCTCCCTCTCCCAGACGTCAGCCTGAATAGGGTTAAAGGTCAGAGTTTCTGAATCTGCCATGCTTACTTTTTTTTGTGTTATGTTTTTGTGTGTCATTTTCAATGGAATATTCCGTATTATAATCTAAGTGTTTCCTGTTCCTCAGTTGTATGACAGTATGTGTGTATTGTGGTGTTCAAATATAGTTATTTAGACATTTGTTTGTAACTGAAGGCTGGAAGGATTTAAAGCTTATGAAAGAAAATATCAGGGACAATTAAGAACATGAAAACTAAGAGATGAAAATTTAGTTAATAATTATTAGATTTTTTTTGGCAAAATATAGGGTTACCCATATTTGATGAGACTTTAATGACGACCTCAAATCCAAGAACATTTAAAGTTTAAATTTCGTTTTTTTACGTAAATAGTCTTTTATGGGTGAATTAATTGGTTTGGAAAATAAGCTGCACTGGGGGTAGGGTTTCCATTATTCCGGAACAAATTTCCATTTTGGAAATAGAACTATCTGGGAATTTTTTTCCGTAATGTGGAATTTCGGGATAGTTCCGGATCAAATGGAAACCAGAATGTTTACAGTTTATCTGACATAATCTGGAAATTGTTCCATTTAACAGAATGGAAACTATGAAATTTTCAGTTTCCATTTTGTAACCCAGATCATTTTTTCCGGTTTACGGAACGTAAACTGAAAAATTTCCAGTTTCCATTTTGTAACCTGGAAATTGTTTCCAGTTAAGGTAGATTAACATAACGTTCTGGATTGAATATAAAAGACTACTTACGGAACGTAAAGAAAGTTTTTTATTTGAACTAAATTCATATTTACAAAGCTTAAAAGTCAGCTACTGCTTGTCTACAACTACAGTTCATCAATATTCAAGACTATTCCACTGTAGTTTTCCCCTTTACCTTAACATTTCAGGGTGGGAGGTGGGGTGGGGGGGCTTAAGCTCAGGGTGGCACAAGGATTATTGCTCTCCCCCCCCATTTACGCTACTGCTAGTGCTAGCCTTCCTCCCCCCTCAGTTTATCAGAATTCACACTTGAAACTTTGACTAATGAGTACAACTTTTTACATGCATTCTACCAAATGTTGTTAGTTTTACTTACTGTTTTTGTCTTTACATAAGTTTAAGAGGCTTTACTGTAAATCTGGTACCTTGCTCCAGAACAATTTTCAGAAACTTTCTCAAACAATATTCCGGAAATTTCCAGAATGTTCAAGAATTTACTGTTCATGGGAAAAAGTTGTTAAATTGTTCTGGAATCCTGTCCCCATAACGGAAATGGAAAAATTTCCTGACCACATAGGTATGTTAACTGTCACCCAGATTTCTGGTTGAAACCCCAGCTGTGGGGAACCAAATATGTAATAAATAAATTTTAATGAATTCTCTGTAGTCTCAAAGTCTCATTCATCGTTGGTAACCCTGATCAGCATTTAAAATTTTGCAATGAAGCTGATCTTCCATTCCGTTTTGATTTCTAATATAAAATTGTTAAAAACTTTGGACACAAGATTCATTGATTGATGAATAAATTGCTCAAAAAAACTATTCTAATTTGGTTGAACAGTGCAGAGACAATCCAAAAATTTACCAACATAAGCTGGAAACAGTTTGTCCATCTTGTTCTGAACCAGGGATTATTCAAGTAAGTTTTTTTAAAAGTTTATGGGAAAGATTTTAGTACACTTTTCATGCTTTTCTATTTCATGCTAATTCAGATTTTTGATTTTTCTATAACTCGTTATCACTTGTGTTCTAGTCTAGATTAAATTAATTTCTTGAACTTCAGTGATACCAAAATAACCAAAAATGTATTTTTTAGAAAGAGAAGTTTAGAAGAAATTTATTCTCAACAAAAAAACCAAATGTTTGAGGTACTAATCAATCATTGATCAGAGAAAATTTAATATTAACATCTGTAGTTCTTTCCTCAATTTAATTAATTAATTAATTAATCAATTTCCTCAATTTCGTTACTTTTTCACTTGCATAAATCTTAACTTTTTTTAGAAAACCTTCTGATACAAGTTATTAATCTTTTTATACACTAAACAAGGAAATGTCATTATTTTTATTAAGAAAAAGGTTCACAGGGTAGATTGGGCAGGTAGTATACTTAGCATAAATCAGAAGTTGTGTAAACAGTCTGTGTAACTTCAGGCTCTAATGCTGGTCCACTGGGCTCCTATATGGTTGACAACTGCAGTTTGCAATCCCACATACCAACCTGATATAATTTTAAAGCTGGAAAACTTAGGTGACAAATTACTAGAGAATGAAATTACATTTTAGAATCAGTTGACAGTTTCCCCTTTTTTAGATTAAACTAGCAATGCAATATCAATCAAAACGAAAATTGTTTAAAAAGTTATAAATTAAAAGTAAAAATTTTTTTTTGGCAAATATATATGTATACAATTTTAAATTTTTTTTATTCAAAATTTCATTTTTCAGGCTACGAGTTCAACTTGTTTCTGAATATCATTGGTTTACCTCCTTCAGAATATACTTTACTTCAACTAGTTGTTAAGGGGTATCTTTTTCAATTTAACTATACCTAACCCCCCTAAAAAGGCAATTTACTTTAAAAGGTTGAACTAGAATGCCAAAAATTTTTTACAATGTACCTCATATCGTCTTGCTGAATGCCCTGGTACAGACGGGAAAAAATTATATGAATTTAAAAAAAATCATATTAAAAAGATAAATCCAGGAAAACTGTTTGATTAAAATGTTTTTTATAATTAGTTAAATATTTTTTTTTATTATTTATAATGAATGAATGAAGATATACTGGAAAAATCAGTAAAAGACGGGAATTCAAC
>NW_019398435.1:6131-12477 GCF_000591075.1 Eurytemora carolleeae
TCCTCGGCCTCCCTCTCCGGTGAAGGAGGGTGGAGAAAGGTTGATAGATATTGTTTTCTTAAATTTATTTATATATCTTTTTAATATCATTGAAATATCGATTATGAAAATTAATTTTTTCTTAATCTACAAATTGTATACCCCCCTTTTCAAGGAACGAGGGGTAGAAACATTCTTGACTAAGAACGCAACCAGAATAGAATTGTTTGACTAAGAAAACCAAGAATGGAATGGAATGGGATGGACCATTCTTCCACTAGCAACATCAAGAACAGAACAAAACAGAACGAGAATGGAACAATTGGAAAAAAAGAAACAAGAACAGAACGATTGGAAAAAAAGGAACACGAAGAGAATGATTGGAAAAAAGGAACAAGAACAGAATGATTTGAAAAAAAGGAACAAGAACAGAACAATCTAGCTGAACAGAAAAAATTCAAAAAAGTCATAGAGTTCCCAGCCCTAGTTGTGGCAAAGACTCAATTCCTTTAGATAAAAAAAAACAAAAATAACAGGTTTTACTCAGATTTAGGTTTAAAGATGACTGTCCCTCAGACATCAGTCCCTTTTAGAGAAATTTGAACAACTTTGTTTTAGGCTCAAAACAGAATCATCTGTAGAGAGAAGCTCTTCTAAATTAGATGATTATAAGAAATACTTTTCACAACTTAGTAAAATACAGGTATAGGCAGATGGCGTTTACATGGTATTTCACATGTCTTTGCAATTCTTGGTTGACAACTTTTTGCAAGGGGTCTCTTGACTGATCACTAAATCACCCCCCCCCCCCCCCATGAAACTTTCTGAGAGGCAGCTTTTACTTATTAGAGAATGATTTTGTTCCGTTAATAACAAGAAACCAATTTGAAAAAAGAAGCTATTATTTCTAAAATAAATTGACTTAAAAAAGTAAATAGCTTTTAAAGTGTCAAATAAAATGAAAGTTAAATTATACTTTTAAAATTAATGCTTATCTGGACCTTTTACTTTTGGACACTTTTTTCTAGTTTTGCACTTTCCAAACTCATAATAGGCTGAAAAGGCAGAAAAAAAGTTATTTGTTTTCACTTTTAAATAAATTTTTAAATGTTTGTTTACATGATTGTTTAGGTTTACAGTTTGTACAAGATGTACAGTCTGGATTTTGAGCTGTTTAATTATTCCGTCCAAAAGTATGTGGAATGTGCACAAGATTGACTTATAAGATTTGAAATAAATTGTTGGGGAATAAAATTACTTTAGCTCAAGCAGGTAGTAACATTAGTAAAATTGGATAAATGTATAAAAAGTTTATGTTTTATATCAAGCAGAAATATTCTCAAACCTAGCTGCTGTTTTTTTAATCATCTCGAGTAGATTAAAGAGAGGGGTAAAAATTATAACTGTGTACAGCTTTTAGAAATAAAATTACTTAGAACAACAAATTAAACCTTTACTGATTTGCCTCAAATTTTATTGGGGAACTTGATTTGGGTTATCTTTGAATGTTCTTAGTCTGGTTTTGAAATACTAAGTTGAGTAAGTAATTTTATTGTTCTAGTTTCCAGGCAATGCTGGATTCCCAAAGGAATCTTTCTTAATTCCATGAATAAATACATATCTGATCTGTGTTCCTCATTTAGTTTGTTCTTCTCAACTTTGAAAGGGATGTAATCAATGTTTCCGTGCAGAGAAAGCAACTAGTGAGTTTAAAGTTCCCCCAGGAATAATAAACGTTAAATTAATTTGGTGATCACTATGATTGACCTCCAATCTCTGATGGTTAAATATATCTATCTCTCTGTTTAATACAAAGTTGTATTACAAAATAATATTTTTAAAATTGTAAAGTGACTATTTTTAATGGTGTTTGAACCACATGGTTATCCAGGATTTAAAAATAAAGAATACTTGTTCATATACTAAACAATTTAGATTTGAAAACAGTTCTAGTAAGTTTCCAAAATAAAGCACTTGTTAAATAACATAAAGTTTTTAAGCTGTTAGAAACAATTTGAAAACAACAATTCCGTTTTATTAGGTTTTCCTGGTTTTTTTGGGCAGTCTAAAATTCTTGTCAAATCCTGGGAAGGTTCATTATCAAATTTCTAATGCTCAATTTACAGATAAAACTTTTAACCACTGAAATATTATGAAGTTTAGTGTATTCTGGGAGCATTATCTTGCTCACATGGGCTTTAGCATCTGCTCTCTTTACAATGGGGTTTTCTAGTAATCTTAGGTTAGTTTCTTCTGTAAAGGCTGCCAGGTAACAAAAACTAAATAAATCCTCAACCTTATTGACTGGCTGTGGAGAACTTCTGGATTTATTTTTGTGAAATTCTCAAGTTAAGAGATTTTGGGTGGATAAGATTTTAAAGATTCAGTTTAGTGAAATTCTTTAAAATATTTTTTCATGAAATTCTAAGAAAATATTGCCAATTTTATATATATTTTGGAGATCTGAAAAAGAGACTCAGTTTCCAAAAATTACTTCTCTAGAATTCTTACAAAAAGTCTTAAAGTATTTCTCCAAAAACTTCCTGTGAAATTCTTAGGAATTGTTTCTACACATTTTTTGGGGGGACTTAGAAGTGACTTGAAAAATTCCTGAAATTTCTCTGGAATTTTCATTAAAAATTTTTAAGAATTTCTTTAAAACCATTCTCCAGAAATTCTTGAAAAATTCTATGGGAAAACTGAAAAAGAACCATAGTTTACTTTATTTGTTATTGCTCATTCAGCTGTTTCAAAACCAACAATAACATTCTGACTTAAGAAGTTGGTTATTCTCAGAAATAGCCTGGTTAGTAAATTTACTCAGGATTATATTGACAATATCTCAAGATAATCCTAAAAAATTCTTGAGAAAGTCTTGAAAATTGTTCCCAGGAAATTCCCGGGAATTGGTTCCTTGGAATTTTTCTCTATAAATTTCCAAGAACTTGCTCAAGTTAGGTCTCATTTTCTTGAGTTATGCTCTGGAATAGGTCACAAGAAATTATCTGGATTTGGACCAGAGAAATTCCCCAGAATTGGAATTAAAATTCCCTGGAATTGTTTTCAAGAAATTCCCTAAAATTGATCAAAAGAAATTCTTTGGAAATGTTCTTCAGCCCTGGCCAAATTCCTGTAAATGTGTGAATCCTGAAAATACCCAACAAACAAAACACAGGTTTTCAACAAGATTAGCATGATGGAGAACTGGTTGATAATTCACGTGAATAAGTCACGTACCCTCCTTGTGTTATACTCGGGGTAAATCTACTTTTTACAATCTTGAAGATTCCTCCTGTGTACAGCACGGGTAAAAAACGCGAAAATATTCTTTGAAAATTCTCGTCGTTATTTCACATGTTGTACACGTAGCAAAATAAACCAGTGAAAGATCTTGCATATTCCTATTTTGTTAAACTCGAGTAATGCAATGCCAGAATTTTTAGATTTTAATTCTCGTAATTATCATGTGTAATATATTTGAGATAACTCTGTAGTTAAATTCTTTTCGTTTTTTCACATGTTGTTCACGTAGCAAAGATACCAGTGCAAGATCTCGCATATTCCCAACGTGTTAATCATGAGTAATGGAATGCCAGAATATCTAGATTTTAATTCTTGTAAATATCACGCGTAAAATATTTCAGATATCACGGGAAGAACTTCATGTTTAATTTTTAACAGAGTTTCAAAATCACAACACTTGGTGTCTCTGCTCATATTTTAGAAACTAAAAGTTTATTGTAGTAAAATGAAATATGTTAACTGACATAATTTTTTTTAGATTATAACAAGCATGAGCAGAGCAAAGAAAAGTTTCACATTGAATTTTGTATTGTATTTCTCAACAACCCCTTTTTGAAATATTAATCTTTTAGATAAATACAGGAAGGAGAATTCTTACATTTATGAACACATTAACATAGCTGAACATTATTTAGACTTGAAATATCACTTTGTGATAAGAAAAGTTTAAAGTTTACACGTTCAAGATGTTTAATGTTAAAGATATAAACTAAAATGTTTAGTTTCTAAACATTGTGTAATAATTATATACTTTTACACAGAATATTTTATAATATATTTACATATCAGAAATCAATTATATATCCCCCCCCTTCCCAGGGTTTTAAAAAATGTAATTAAAGTAGATGGGAGAAAAATAATTTTCTCATGTAAAAATTCCATGTTCATCTCGTGAAATAAACTCAGGTTTTTGCCCTGTAAAAACTCGGTCCTATAGACCCGTGATCAAATCGTCGACATTCACCTCCACAACACGGCAATTATCACGGGATATTGACGGGTCACTCGTGTGAAATAAACCAAATAATCTTGTGCTTTTTTGTTTGTTGGGTATCTTTATGGATAATCTTTCTACAGAAATTTTAGGTCATTTTCCTCATATTTTTGATCCATTTACGTTTTTTCAAAAGCTTTAAAAATCTCAATTTGTTGATTGTTTTCCTCAAATTTTAAGTCCGTTTCCTCATATTTTTGACCCGTTTACGCTTTTTTCAAAAACTTTAAAAATCTCAATTTGTTGATCGGTTTCCTCAAATTTTTGATCCGTTTCCGCATATTTTTGATCCGTTTCCGCTTTTTTCAAAAACTTTAAAAACCTCAATTTGTTGATTTTAATTCAAATTTTAAGTCCGTTTCCTCATATTTTGATCCATTTCCTCTTTTTACAAAAACTTTAAAAACCTCAAATTGTTGATCGGTTTCCTCAAATTTTAGGTCCGTTTCCTCATATTTTTGATTGGTTTCCTCTAATTTTAGGTTCGTTTCCTCATATTTTTGATCCGTTTCCGCTTTTTTCAAAAACATTAAAAACCTCAATTTGTTGATCGGTTTCCTGAAAGTTTAGGTCCGTTTCCTCATATTTTTGATCCATTTCCTCTTATTCAAAAACTTTTAAATCATCTTTTTTTGGTATCCACAGGGGAGTACATAGAGTATTTTCAGAATTTGAAGTAAAAAAAACGGCATTTTTTAACCGCTGAAGGATTTGCTCTGCGCTCAATATACTTGTAAACCAAATTCTTATAATAACAAAGAGAACTCTTAGTCAAACTAAATTATTTCAATGGAGCTTTTTTGTACCCCCCCTCCCCCATCTATACTATTTAATCAATTTTGAAAAATAGTGTGCACACTCCCCAATAAATATTGTTGATTACAGACGACTATAAAAAGTCGTCTTTCATTTTGAAATACAAGAAAAAAACTATAAACATAGAAGCTAGATTCCACTATCATAATGCTAAGNNNACCCCACAGTACCCCAAAGTACCCTGCAGTACCCAACAGTACCCTGCAGATATGGGGATTACAAATTGGCGTGGTTGCCATCCCTCCCTCCATTAAGTGATCAGCTGATTAGTATTAAACTAGCTTTTTTATCCATAAAAATAGTGGAAAACTATAAAGAAAATATGCTTAGAAGTGCTTCTGACTCTACATATATATTTTTATTAAAAATAAAAACTTCTGTTTGGTTTCTGTACCCCCTCCCCCCAGTATATCCCAGTAAAGCCCAGTACTTTGCAGTACATTGTAGTACCCTGTACCCTGAAGCACTCTGTACACCCTGTTACCATCACTTTCCATAAAAAGATTTGGAAATTACAAATTGGTGTTTTTGGCACTCCTCCCTCCAATGATACATCAGCTGTTTAGTTTTAAACCATATAAACATAATCTCTTTTATACTGTTTTACACAAATGAAAATTATGCAAAACTAGAGTAAAGTGCAACCCAGAGAAGCTTCTATATTAGTTCTAAATATTTGGCTGGGGCTGAAGTCCAAACATGGGAGAGGAGAGGGTGGGAAAGCTTCACTTCGTGAATGCCGCGGTCATTTAAAAGGTATGAGTAGGGGGGGAGGAATTTTGTAGATATAAAATAAATTATTTCGGTGGGATGCCTGCGTAGAGACTGACAGCTGTTATGACAGCTTTTGATACGAGTGTGCGTTTTTATCATTTTTAGGGCTAAAATAGGTACTTTTTTCACTTTTTAAGTTTTAAGTAATATTTCTTAGAGACTGACAGCTGTTATGACAGCTTTTGATACGAGTGTGAGTTTTTATCATTTTTAGGGCTAAAATAGATACATTTTTCACTTTTTAAGTTTTAAGTTATATTTCTTCAACTTTTTTACAAAAAAAAAATTTTATCTTGATACTTTAAGGATGGATACGAATGTTACGAACGTTGAAAAGGATGGAATGTCATGATAGGCTTGATACGAATGTTGAAAAGGATTGGATACGAATGTCATGCTAGGCTTGATACGAATGTTGAAAAGGATCGATACGAATGTTATTAATTTGATATAAGTTGGGTTTGATTGTTTATCTGATCT
>NW_019398436.1:0-12453 GCF_000591075.1 Eurytemora carolleeae
ATTGCGTTATAACCTTTAAAATATACTCAAAATATATACCCCACCCCGTCCATTTTCCTAAGATTTCTTTTTAAAAAATCAAACATCCTTTTTAGGTCATTTTTCCCATCATTGAACTTGCTCAATTTAAATTCTAATCTGTTTTATAGAACTTTAAATAAAATTATTATTTAAATTTTGTTGAGAAATTATGGAAAAGAGACTGAGCACATTTTCGAATATTTGTCCACCCAGGGTAAACCAGCATTTTAGAGAAAAATGATTTATCGATGATTCCTTCCCCCCGCCCCATCATTTATGGGGATTGTACCTACCACCCTTTATCACAATACAACTATGTTTATTTCCCAAATAGCCTAATCGAACTTTTTTGTTGTCGAAAAATTTAAGTCATTGTCATATTAATAGTAAAGAAACCAAAATTAAAAATATATTATTTTTAAACAGAAAAACATTGATCTCTTCTTTATTAGTCAATTGTTGTGCATAGGACATGACATTTATAAATGGAAAGTCATTTGAAATTAAGTCTTCAGTCCCTTTAAAGGGAGTGTCTGGCTAGACATGGTAGTTGAGCTGAGAATGCAGTATTGTAAAGAAATTTCTTAGGATTTATTTGAGACCTATGAGACATTTAATGGTGTAAAATTGTTCAGCAAGAGCGCAAATTCAATCTGTCAAATCTTCATGAAGCATCCATTTTGGAACTAATTAGTTGTTTAGGAACAGGTTGAGAAAGTAAAAGTTAACTCTTTTATCATGGAAAGTAAGTAATCTTATTCAGTTATTGGATTCTGTAATGTCTCATTGTTCAGAAACATTTTCCGTAGATTTCATAGAATTTTTATTGAAACATTTTCTATGTAAATATTTCAAGAAATCTGCGAACAAATTCATAAGAAATAAGAAATTTAATGAAAGGATGATAAAGAAATGATTGATTCTGACATTGATTTATTAACAAATTTCTGTTGAGAAATATATTCCTAAACGTCTAATTAGTTTACTGTAGAACTTTTGTCACATTTTTCGGCGTCGTTATAGAAATTAAAAAAAAACGATTATCAAAAACATCCTTCCAAAATGGAGGATCCCTGAGGATTTTAATGATTGAATTTGCGCGCTTTCTGAAGTATTTTACACCGTTTTAAATGGCTCATAGGTCTTAAATAATACTACTAAATAATATCTCAATAATACTGCATTCTCACCGCAACTACAATGTCAAGGTGGTCTCTCCCTTTAATCAATAATGTAAAACTATTTAAACCTGCTGAACACATTAAGAGGCCAGGATAAACAAATTGGGAATAAGAGTACAGCAACCATTCCTGGTTTGTTCAACATGTGAACTCCTACAGTAGTTTACTAGAACTAGAACTACATCAGAAGCTAAACTTTTCAATAAAAAACTAATTCTCAAACATGAAATTTGATATTATACCTCAGTGAATTATATGGAAGATATTTGTTATTAAATATATGTGGATTAAATCAGTTTCGTAACTCTATTATTTTCTTTGATTTTCTAATGGGTAAATGACGGCATGAAATTAGATAAAAAAGAAAAAAAACACTACAAAGTAAAAGGCTTTATTCTCAAGTTTGCATCGCCTCCCTCCTTCTTTAATGTGTGACACTGTTTTATAATAATATTATTCTAATTCCATTTTCTCATCGTCGTATGCAAGGAAAGTTATTTCAGAGATGTACGCATTTTTTGTACTGCAGTGTAATGTCTTTGGGCGGAAAAGTAAACACGAGATGGATGTCAATACCTGACATGGAATCCATTTTCACAAAAAAATCAATGAAATATTCTGGTGATAAGAAACTCTTATGTGAATTTTCAAAATTATCAAAATTAAATGGGTTTAACCTCCTCGGATACTAGACGAACACTGATGCATCTTTTCTTGTTTCAAATTTCGACCTGAGAGAACTGGTTTGAATATGTACGCAGAGTATACGCAACCGCGATCAATTTTCCTTGCGTTAGTACCTTGGTCGTAAGTATCTTAAAAGAAATGACAATACTAAACTTCGCAGATTTTTTCAGTTTTCATTAGTGGATGTTTCTAAATATTTGGTACAAATGTCAGTAGTAATGCTGAGGAAAAACACCAATCTTAATAATATCCAAGTCGTTCGCCCATCGTTTTTTTCTTTCTTCTCAACCTTTACCCTCATTCACAAAAAGGATGTACATCTCTCGTCAGAATTTTGAATAATTTTATACTAGGTTTAAACTAGGTTGTCTAATGAACGTCGTAAAAAAAACAAAGAGGTTTGTGGACAGTGGACACTATAGAAATAAATAATAATTCAGTCAGTAATTGAATTAGTTCAGGAACGTTTTTCTAAAATTAATTTTATTGCCATGACACTCTAGCTGACCTATAGCTGCACAACAGGCCATAAGTAGTGATGGGCGCGTTTGGCTTTTTGTTTGTTTGTTCATCGTTCATGAAGGTTCATGAAGGTTCGTGAAGGGTCATGAAGGTTCATGAAGGTTCATGAAGGTTCATGAAGGTTCATGAAGGTTCATGAAGGTTCATAAAGGTTCATGAAGGTTCATGAAGTTTCATAAAGGTTCATGAAGGTTCATGAAGGCCCAATTTTATTAGTTTATTTGAAAATATGCCGGTGGTCCAACAAATTTTGTTAGATTAAAATTTAAAATTTTTTTAGAGTGTATCTACAATTATAACTATCACATACTACAATTTAATTTACTATTTGAAAATTTTTGAAATCCATGACTATGACAACAAGCATCAAATAGTGTAAATGTATGATTTGGTTGCACTTCTAAACCCTTGCAAAGTGTAAGATTTCAATCAGTTTTTTATTAAAGGGGAACATGAAAAAAATGACATCGCCCTGGGACTTTTTTATTTCTTTGTATTTGTATCTTATTTCATCAAAATAAGATTTTAAAACAACCTAAAGGGACTTTATACCTAATTTAAAATGGAATATCTCCTTCGAAAAAATACCCTTTAGTGCAATTTACACCTTTGTTTGATTGAGGATGAATAAGATATCACTTATGTTTCTAACAGAAAATTGGTTTTTTAATTCATGGTTTTTCCATAAAATTAACATGCATATTTATGCTTTAGAGAAAATGAATAATATTAAGAGAATTCAATACTTTTTATATACAAAAAATTACGATATCTCACTCATTGTTTCTCAGATAGAGTTGTGAATCGGGCATGCCCTTCATATAAGGGATGATCCCTTAACAGTCCCCTTGAAAATTTCTTAATATAAAGCCATTTTGCCCTTATAGTCTTCTTAAAATTGAATTCAAAGATAAATTTCAAAAGAATGGAAAATTGAAGAAAAAAAAGTTTTTTTCTTTTTCTTTTATGAAAAGATTTGAAATTATTTCTAATTACAAAATTATTATCATGAAATATAACTAAATTTTCATAATTTTGAAGAATTACAGTGAGAACCAGAAAACTCTGGAAAAGCAAGATGGTTGTTTGAATCAAGTTATGGTATTAAATAAACATCAAAGACAACATCTGCACAGACCGTTTTACTTTATAATTAACATAAAGCTACTTGTAAACTAATGCCTTTGTATCAACAAATACGCATAAATATTGCTTAAATGTCGTCTTCCTATTCTACACTTTTCTGGTTTGCCAGCATATTGCCAGCGGTTACATTATACATTTAAGCGCTATAAAAATCCATGTTTTTACAAAAAAGTATCTTAAAATCTTAAACTTTATTACTAAATCTGCACGAAAATTATGAATTTATTCTTTTGTGTGAAAATATTGTCGTTTTTCTAGGTTATAAACATTTGTATCTAATTCACACTTGATGCTTATATGGGCACAGTTGTGAATTGGGCAATTCTATGCATGGAGGGTCATAAGAAGTACCCTTACGGTCTCTGTAAGAAAATAATGTATATTAAACAATGAAATTAAATGTTTCATTTGCAAAAATATGTTGATTGTATCATTTGAAGATATGCAAAAAAAAACTTTTTTGTTTTGCAAAAAATGATTTGTAATCTGGAAAAACTAAAAATGCGCAAATTCCATTTGACCATGTGCAGTGAACAATTAGTTTAGTTTGAGCCAGATTAAGCTAAGCTATAGTAGGGTAGGTCAAATAGAACTACTATACGCCGGGTACTGCCAAAAGTCTGGCCTTAACATTAAAGTTGGACGGGTACATGCTACGCGTCCATAAGTCTGGTGCAAGGGGTCGGGCCGGTTCGAATGAAAGTTGACCCTAGTTCACCGTGGAGCAATCATATTGTCCAGATATATAATCAACATGCCTCTCTTCTTCACATGCATCCTAAACAACATTATTTTCATTAATATATACTTTGGAGAAAAACTCAGCGGTAATGGTTGAACGAGCGGTTGAGATCTGGTTAAGACTCTAAGGCGTAAAGTTCATAATAAGAAATTATTTTCTCTATAACTGAAAATTAATTCAACGTCTGGAATATAATCTTTAGGGGAATATTATTGTCCTCAACTGCTGGCTTTCAAGTGTTCACGTATATATATTTTTTTTTATGAAAATGTGTATTTTCAGCGGTTGAAAACAATGAAAGATACATAAAAAAGTGAGTTTATTTTTCAGTTGAAGAGAATTAAAAGTAAAATAAAACTTGCTTTTCCAGCGGTCATAAGGACAAAAGAATTTTACAATTCCAGCGGCTGAAACAAAAAATAAGTATAATGAAATATTTTGGTTTTATTTGGTTAAAAACATAAGAAATAAAACTTTCCTTGTGATGTTTAGAAAGATGAAAATTTCCTGTATAGTAATTGAAGGACTGCAGCTTATTGTTTTGGTGACAGAAATAATTTTTTCGCATTTTTTTGAAAACGTCCCATTAAACCTAAAAAAGTTTAACTTTTGATAAATATTTTTGATCTGGTTGATTGCTTATACACTTTCTTAAACCGACATGTTTTTTCTAAATTCACTTAGTAAAGAGTTTAAGTCAAGATGATCATTAATAATTCTTGCTTTATATCGAGTATATACTATATAACCTTAAACAAACATACCGATGTAAAACCTTTTAAAAAAGTAGGAAAGATTCTGCATTAAAAGGTTCCCAAACCAAACAGAATTTTTATTTTTAACAAAAATATATAAGTAGAGTCAGAAGCACTTTTAAGTTTTATTTGTTTACAGTTTTTCATGCAGGAAAAAAGCTGGTTTAATACTAATCAGCTGATCACTTAATGGAGGTAGGGATGGCAATCACGCCAATCATGCAGTCCTTCAATTATCATACTGGGAAATTTTCATCTTTCTAAGCATCCCAGGGGAAGTTTTTACAGGTTCTTTATAAAAAAAAATTGGCATTTCTTATTCTGAACTGCAAAGAGTCTGAGCTGTGTCTCAACTCTCAACCGCTACTGCTGTTTTTTTTCTCCCAGAATATTTTTTTTTAATTTTAAAAATTAGTTTTGACAAAATTTGAAAAGAGCAGTGATTTTTTTATCCGACCGTTTTTTTTATCTGATCATACACCTGTTTTCTGCTCTTCTCTTTTAGATCTACGCATTCTAATCTCTTGTAGACAAGGGAAAAACAAATATTTCTCATTCACACTATTATTCAATTTGATATCTTGGTAGATATCAGATGAATTTTCAGTTTTTAATGTTGTTTTCTGATATATGGAATGTAGAGGTAGGTGGGTGAATAACGAAAAATTTTATTTTAAGCGTAATTACCGCAGAACTGCAATTGAATATTATATGATGTCCCATCTATATGAATACAATGAAAGAATTTGTATAAAAACTATTTTGTTGTTGATCACACTAGAGAGGGGGGGGGGCAAAATCAAATTTTTACTGATCCCGGGGGTGGATCATATATAATGTAAATATACCCTAAGAATGCAAGTATTGGGATGGATGGGATGATCAGCTATGTACCAAGTCCAGAATATACAATCCTAAAACATTTTCTAATTATGTATTCATTTTTATGATGAAAAATACAATGTGAACAACAAACGAAATTAAAGTATTTGTTTGCAAGCTACATATTTCGTGTTGACAAATATTGAAACGTCGGACACAAGGCAACATTTTTTTAGTACATAGAAAATGAAATTCGCAAGACTAAGTTATAAGTGAAAAATTATACTTCCTTAGATAATCCTTATGAAAATGTTGATTATATCGGAAATTTCATAAAACATAAATTCGTGAAATATATAGTTCTGTAAAACTTTCAGAAAATTATACAAAATAGATTCAAAACTGTTTTCTTATCTAAAATGGGAAAAAATAATCAAGGGTTTTTATTAAAAAAAGAAAAAAGAAGATGAAGTTTTGCTCTAATATGTTTTATAATATAACTAGGTTTTTAGGGAGCTTCGTGCCCATCTTTTATTTCAACTATTGATTATGGGTAGGGTTGTTAATCGTTTTTGAAAAAGATCATAAAACGATCGTTTTTTTCGTTACCTATCGTTTTTTGTTTAGTTTTCCGATCTTTTTAATTACAATCGTTTTAAAAACTTTTTAAAAAAACGATAGTTTTCACAACGATCGGAAAACGAAACAAAAAAGATAGAAAAACGAAAAAAACGATCGTTTTTCAAAAAAATTAAAACGTTAACATCCCTAATTATGGGTATATCTATAAGCATCTTCTCTTACAATATAAAACTAAAACAAAATATGTTTGCGGATTTCATAAAGCTATACAAAAATAAAAACTTTTTAGCGCAAATTTTTATAATTTTGAGCATCCATAAAACTTCCCTGCAGGGTCATGTGAGGTCCCACACAAAATGTGGGCCCGATCTGTTTAGCCGCTTTGACAGACAGACAGACAGACAGAAAGACAACCACAGTATATATAGAATAGGTTTTATGCATTAAATACGATTACTCCAATGGTAATTGTATAAATATGAAATACAAAAAGTCTTAAAAATAAATAAATTAAATTTTTCAATTATGTTCTTAAAAAAATGTTAACCTTGTCATTTGCACATTGAGAAGCACACTCCTCCCAATTTCTAAAATTCAAAATTATTAAATATCCTTTTAATTAATAAATTATTTGTTTATTGGTTTTTTAGTTTCCAAATATACTTAAATACATATATAAACAAAAATTCACAAGAACCCATGGGGCCAGTCGGAACCTTAGAAATTTTGATTTAAAGGAGTTGAGTCGTTGCAACAAACTCAAATTTTTGAATCCCTATTTCATAGCAACCTGATGATTTAAACCTGTGATATTTCAACAGGTAACCAACAGAGTTCACAGTTTGAAATATGGTCTACGGCACTGGGTTGGAAAGATAAAGGGTTTGGAAATCCGAGTTTGTGGCTAAAGCTCAATTACTTTTTTTTATTTCTCTCATAAAAAAAGGAAAACTGCAAAAATATTTAGATTTAACATGTTCAAAGATGAAATCATGAGTATGGAAATAATAATATTTATATATGCCGGAAATAATAATTAATAAGTTTGGAATCAAAAGTATTTATTATATTTCAAACATTAGAACTTTTATTATATTGAAGGGAATGTTTGTTAAATAAGTGTACTGAATGAGAAGTGTATAAGGGGGCTCCACCCCCCCCCCGCGCCGCCGAGAACAGGGAGTAATGAATTTCTTACTCCCTGGCCGAGAAGAATAATCTCTGATTTAAAAATGATACATTTCTACATATTCGCTTCTTAACTATCGATAGCTACACAGTATTTTCCAGGGGTATTTTCTTTGTACATAAATAATCTGAGAACCCAGCGATGCCAAGGTTACTTAAAGTTACTCCCGCCGTTTACCCGAACTTGAATGATCTTACCGGGAAACTAAATTTTCGCTATTAAGATCGAATCACTCAACTCATAATCTCAAAACCAAGCTAAGTACTTTTCGGTTGCTCTCCCGAGTTCCCCTATCAAAATTTTAGGCAAATCAGTTCAGGGGTTCCGGAGTTATGATCGTACAAACAGACAGACAAACTAACAAAGCTTACAACAATTTATATAGATTCCATACTTTGTATTATTTCCTAATGATGAAAAATGGTCCTCACAGAATACTCCATAAGAAGGACATCTTAGAGTAACATTTCCAACCTCACCACGTTTCCAATCTATATAGTAAAGGGACTGTAGACTTATTTTCAAGTGACCCTCCGTTTACAGATCAAATAAGTACTATGAGTTTCTAGCAAATTGGGGAAATCGTTTCGCGAAAATTTCGCATTTTTTGCAGAAAAATTCTCATTTTAACGCATTCCGTTCGAAGAAAAAAATGCGAAAATTTTGATATTTTTTTAGAAAAAAATGTTTCACAAAATTTCACATCGTTTATGCTTACTTTCGCAAAATTCATTTTCGCGAAAAAAATGCGAACTTTTTTCGAGAGGGTTTGCAAAATACAAAAGAAAATTCTCATGAAATTTCGCATTTTCACTGGAACTCCTATAACATAGGTACCCTTAAAACTTTATGTCTTTAATTCTCATAATTTCATTCTTTTTAATCTACTGAAACTTGCAAGGAATCCATGAATCACTGAAAACGTAATCAATGAATAGAAAGAAGGACAGAGGTTTACTTCGTCATTTTTGCTAAAACAAAGGTTTAAAGGGCACTTAACACATTCAATGGGGGCCACCTGAAATTACTTGTACAGTCCCTTTAAACTAAATATTTTGTTATTGGGATCCATATTGAGAATATCCATATTAAGGGTAAAAGAATATTTAAAAAGATTTTGAAATAATGTTCATACAGAAAGTAACATTATTCTGTGCTTGCTTTGGCCTGAACGCTTGGAGAACTAATCCAATGTGAAAATTTGGAAAGCTTTGTATGGGAAAAATAAATCTTTATCTTTATGATAACAATATATTTTCAAAAAAATTTATTTAAACAAATTTTAACTACACCATTTATATATGTATTTATATCTTTGTGTGTGAATAAATCTTTATAATTTAATAATTTTTTAAATTATGAAATAGATTAAAACGATCTGTGACAAAGAGCAAGGGGCGTCTTCAGGAATTTGTTACCGTTCAGGGGGGGGGGGGGCTCAGCGCCAAAAAGGCCCCTGAAAATTCACATATCCAGGGTGGGACTGAGACCCCCTAGCCCCCTCTTCTGAATACGCCTCAAAAAAGAGTTGTTCTTTCAATATAAGTAGTAAATGCACCTTCATTAACTAAAGAAGTTTGACATGAAGAATAGAAAATACAAATAAGAAATTCAAATATAAATCTAAAATCCATGTTGGCTTACTGCTATCTCTAAACTAACTTTATAATATTTAACTGTAAGATAAGGAAGTTTAAAATCACAAAAAAGCTGAATTAATAATATTATAAGAAGAAAGCAACAGTGAGTATCAGCAAATAGGAAGACGACTTTATAGCAATCTCAAGTGTTTAATGTTATTACAAAGCAAATTAATAGCTTTCAAAATCACTAATTAAGTGAAACGGATCTGTTTACACTAAACAATTACTGTGTCCCAGGCTCATTGGACTACATAGACTTAAAATGTATGTTCAAGTCGTCTTAATACTTTAGAGTTTTCTGGTTCTACCTGTGTAACAGCTGAACTTGTGGCCGGTTGAATTTAAACTTAATATCTCAATTAATATGTTAATTTTAGATTAAAAAATTGTTTTTCACTTTATAGTGATTTAAAGAATTTTTGGAAGGGAAGAAAGAGTTAATGAGAAGGGAAGGGGAAGGGAAATAAAGGGAAGTGGAGCGGGAAGGGAAAATGAAGAAAAAGGGATATTGAAGCTGAACATGTTTTTGTCTATAATTAGCATATATAAATTAAGAAATATTTCCGGAAGGTCAACAGGTGAGGGTTGAACAGCATAGGAGTAAGCACATACCGCAAAACCGTTTTGTGACGTCAAGCAGGTGCGGGTCACCTTCCCCCCTTCGTGCGGCCATAGAGAAAGGATGAAGAGGAAAAGCTAACGTATCAAACACTGTACACTTGTATATATATATGGCCAATTTCTTATTCATTAAACCATAGGTACAACTATATGTCGTATCTATCTAACTACACTGCTCTAGTAAAGCGTAACCATAGTGTGACTATGGTTCTACCTATGGTAGAGCGTCTAAGAAATTGGCCAATAGAGTGATCATATTTCTTGGGGGTGGTTAAATTTAGATAACTGAATATTTGATGGGGGGGGGGGGTGTTTTCCACCCCCACTCCTATGATTTTGCCCTTAGAGTTGAGATAGGGGACCGGGGTGTGAATCATGTCCCTATAGTCCAACTTTTCAAGGCCTGCTTGTTAAAAAAAAAATTAGACCTCTTATACTTTAATGGTGAGGGAGGTAACAAGGGAGGAGTTTTAAAGTTCAAAAAGCTTGTAGAAAATTTTTTCCAAAAATAGTTATTTTTACTTTTAACAAATATTAATTCATGACACATGTTATTACATCCATTTTTCGAGGGCTTTTCAAAAAATAAGTCTAAGCTCCTAGAGGTAGCTTAATCAATAAATATATTTATTAACCATTTCTCATTCATTCATATTTTTATTCAACTACAAAGCTTGAGATAATACAAATAATAAATCACAATTTACTATGTAGTTTGGACCCGCCTAACCAGAGTTGGTTGTTTTGATTGGTTGGCCCATTATAAGCGAAAAAGAATATATAGAATAGAAATAGATGGATGTACACTGTATACAGTGTACATTTTAAACAAAACAATGATGATAAAGCATGAGTAAGGTAAGGAGGGGGTGAAAAAGTATAAAGGAAAGGGTGGGTATATTCAGCGTGATGGTTGTAACAGAGGGTAACATACAATATTAGAATCATGTTTATGAATTACAGGGTGAAGAAGATAGCAATTAAAGACTAAGTTTAAGATTAAGTTTTTTTTGAAACACCGACCCGCCGTTTAACGTCCTCCACCCTACCCTATGCATAAAAAAATTAATAGAAAAGAATTCAGAAAAGAAGTTCTACGGGTGAGCGCGTTGCCGCAACTCTGTGTTTAAGTGAATAATTATTGCAGGATGGAGGAGATGGAGGCTATACGAGTGCGGTTCGCCTCCCCCCCCCNAAACCTCAAATTGAGAAATGCTGTTGCTAAGGCAGTTACGAATAAAATGAAATGTGGCATGCTCAAAATATCAGGCGTCCGGTGACTGAAACAAATCCGTTCCATAAATTCAAGTGTTTGTTTATGTTTAAAGAATCTTGCGCTTTGCCGCGTAGCATAACCAGAGTTCGCTGCAGGTACGAGTTCTCTCCAGGCATCACACCGGTCGCATCTAAAGGTCATTGAGTACAAATATGTGAATTAAATTTAAAGATTAAGAAAGCTATTAATTTTTATGTGAAGAATACCTAAAAGTCATCTAGTACAAATAATTGATTTATATTTAAAGATTAATAAAGCTATTTATTTTTATGTGAAGAATATCTATACGTGTAGATGTACTGTGAGTATTTGCGACCGGGGCATTCTATCAGCTGATTCCTGAGAAAGCTGTTTGTCTAGAATTTGTTCAGTCTGTTTATCTTGATTTAAACTCAAAGTAAGACCTATACGCTTGGAAATTTGCAGAAAAAACGCAGCTATTATCCAGTTAAAATACCCCAGTGATTATTAACTTTATTTGTGTGTGATCCGAAAAAAATACCTAAGTTAAAATGTCTTTTTTTCGAAAATTTTAATGTTGCTATTAGTTTCATGCACACAATTTGCGGGGTTGGGGTCTGTCCTAGTGAACGATTTTTGGACCAAAAAATCGTTCTCTAGGACAGGACCCGAACATTCGTTTAGGGAAATATTATTGTACACCTAAAAAGTCTAGGGGTAATTTTCCAATGTTTTGAAAGCATGACAATTAAATTTCAAAACTATCTTATACGCAGGAGTGTGATCGTCCATACGAATTTATGGAGTTGCATTATATTCCACTCAGATCGTAAATAATTCAATTAACTTTTAAATTAATCATTCAGTATACAACCACCAATTTTCGAATTTAATTCGATGCATTCCAATATAGTTAAAATTTCATAATTTTTTATTTTATATGTGATCCGAGTGTTACTTTTAGAATATTCATTTCTGAAATTTTGAATCGTTTTTAATAATTTCCTCCTTTTTGACGCAGTAGATAGAAGTACAAATAATAGCTATCGATTTGAAATTTAATTCGACGTAATACCCCCTTTCACTATTCGTGAACACTCCCTTTAATTGGTTTGTGCATGATATAAAATACACATTTCATTTTATGTATTTTTAGGAGAGAAAATGGCAGGGCTTATTGGATTTGGAAGGATTGCAGCTCCTAGGATTTACAGGTATTTTAACTACCATGTTAAGTACTTACTTACTTGTTTACTTGTGTGGTGGTTTGCAGGAGACCTCTGGGTCCATGGTGCAAACGTCTTT